>NC_040037.1:47741877-47925977 GCF_003713205.1 Coffea eugenioides | reverse complement strand
GTATAATTTTACGATAATTTTTATTTCGTCAATTTAATCCTTAATCTTTTACTATCGACCCAAATTTATTCTTTGAATTTTCACAAATCAAGTAGGCACGTTTAGCAAAGTCATGGCTGTTATCCTATTCTTGACTTTCATACATTTACCACATTCACCAAGCATTATTAAAAAACAAAGACATCATGGTATGAAACAAAAGAATATTCCAGTGCACCTAAGTTACAAGACAAATACAATGGTAACAAATTAGAGTAAAACGAACAGTGTATATATTATCATTGTTGAATTCATGACATGTATGTAAAGTTGAATTTCAAATTCAAATTTTATATAGTATTATTCATCCAAAACTAACAGTTTATAGGAAAGATTAATTCAATAAACTACAAGCTATCAATTATATTTGGCTTTTTTTAAAAAAAAACAGAATCTACATGGCATAATAAACAAACTCTTAATTTAGTGATGACAAACTATCAGCAACAAATTTATGAATTTTGTTTCAAATACGTGTTGAAACGATTGCTGTTTGACCTTAAATTGACATAAAATATTTAGAGTAGAAACTGGAAAATATTGGATTAACATCAGATATTTGTTTAAGAGAAACTGAAATTTTGATAAAACTTTAGAATAATTTGACGTCTAACTGGAATCTTGCATAAAAGTTAGGAACCTTCACATTAATTTTACTTGGCCTAAAGTCTTTATTTTCCATTAGTTGTAAAAGGCTAAAAATCGTATCTTATTCCGTGACCTGTAACTGTGAGGATGATAAAGCTGGCTATTGTTGTCTGCCCCATCCGAACACTGAGCATAAATTACCAGAGCAATTATGTCTTTAAGTTTCAAAATGCCCTTCAAAAGTCTAATATATTGACTTTTTTTTTCGTGGTCGAAACGGTAGTTGTATTAGTAAAGCCAAAATATACAATATATGGACAATGGTCCAATGAGCAATGGACAAAGGTCCAAAAAACTATACAGAAGTGCCTGATGTATGCACAGAAGCAGGAATAACCCATTCTTCATCCTGATGTATGCTTAGAGCATAATTGCTAAGAGATGTAATAATATCATTTTTATCTGCGTACAAAACACACAAAAGCACTGTGAAAATAGTAATCCGAGGGACTTGATGTCTTCACTTCTATTCGTGTGCTTCTTCACCCTTGCTCAGCTGTTTTAATGATTACTAGCTTCACTGCCTCTGCATGATCTTGCACCAGCTTCCCTTGCTTCCTTTCCTTCATTGTCTAGCCTGTTTTGACTTGGCCTGATTGATCCCTTGCAATGATTCCCATTCCAGATATTTGACAGTTCTCTAGCTGCTGTACATGAAGTTTAATACTACACACCTGTGATCCACTTAGTGATTTAGATTTGTTCTCTTTTGTGTTGCTGTTTCCTGAGTGCTCCTCTTTTCTTTCCTTCCTTTGATTGCATCATCAAACTCCATCCATTACGTACATGTTTTCCCAATGATTTTCTGGGGCTCCTTGTTTTTGTGATTCAATTCTATGTCATTTCTGGCTTTCCAGATTGCCAGAGAACATTAATTGTGAGGGGAAGTGATCTAATATACTGACTAATTAATTGAAAATATCAAATATTTGTAAATACTAATCAATCAGTTAGATACCAAACAATCATGTGGGTCCCCTTGTGCTTCTAAGCATCCTACATTTGTATGATCAGCATTAATGGAAGAAGCAGAACACTGAGAGATGAAATTGTGTATCTCAATGTTCTTTATGATTTTGACGTCCACATTGTTTGAAGAAGTCGACCCTGTGCAACGTCATCCTTTATAAAATAATTGTAAGAAGAGAAACCTAATCATATTATGTTTTCTATCGATTGAAGGTGTATAGCAATTTGCAACCTTCAGCTTGGACTTTGCTAATTTGACTGTCGTAGCTGAAGAGATCCATGGAATCAATGCTTATGCAAATTTCCATAAATTAATAATAACATCAATTTTTTGTGGGTTTTTAGCTTGTATGAGAATTTTCTGAACTTTTACTGTGAAGTACGTGACTGTAGCACAATTGACAAACGCATATCGACTAAAGAAACCAAAACAGTTGAATATACAATCTTAACAATTCTACGAGTTGACTCCATATCCACTTAGTGCAAGAACAAAAACATACCCATTCATTTTGTACTTGAATTTAAATGTGCATAATTCTTTTGATCTTAAGAATTATTCAATCTTCTTATTAGTGGAGATAACATCATTATACAATGGCATTGGAATGAGGGAGAAATTTTGGTTTGAAGACAAGGACGAGAGATAGAGAAATAGAGAGGTGGGGGTGAGTAACAGGATGAATTATCTAGAATGAGCAAGAAAGAAGGGGAGTGTTCCCCCCTTTCCCCAAAAAAAAAATGGAGAGTATCAGGATGGAGAGTTGGAGTGTTATAAAGAAAAGGAAAATAGAGAAGAATGAAGGACGAGGAGGAGAGAGACAACTGGAATGGAAAGAGGGAGTAGCGTTCAGAGAAGCAAGAGAACTGAGGTCATTGGACCTGGAATCAAGGAGGATAGTAAAAAAATTAAGTTTGCTAGCATAGGTATTCACTTGGTATAACCTGCTACAATATTTCTGTTCAAGTTAGTCCTTGATGCTGCTATTTACTTGCAAAAGATGAAAATTCATGTCAGGACATATGTCATATCATTAGCATAATTTTATGTCACTGTTGGAAACCGAAAATCATCCATTGGCAATATCTTTCCTTTGCCTAACGCTCTGTATCCACCCCCCATTCTCCCCCTCTGTTTGAGACGGTTCAGCTAGAGGCTGGTCCAATATGTCATTTGTTTTACAACACATATGTAATGATTAGAATGTTGATGCTCAGGCACTTCCATATTTTCAGGCCCGGTATAGAGGTGGGGTATCTGGTGCAAATTATCTGGCAAGCGTGAAGGATAAAGGGAAGGGAACTGAAACTCTAAAGGATAAAAGTGCTATTCTGCAGACTGGGGAGCCTTTAGAAGCAAATGCAAATAATTTTGAAGAAAACGTTGCCTTGTAATTTTCCTATAACCTTCTACCCCTCATAAGCTTATAATTAGGTTTTTGCTAGGTAAGTGATTGTCACATTTGCATTCCAGGGAGGTGCCGTTGACGGACCAATTTTCTAACCTGGAGCAAGTACTTCAAGAACCGCCGGTGAAGCAGAGCATGCCATTGAATAACTGGTCTCCTCCACTCGATGAGAGAGTGCAAGCTCCATTTCAGAACTATGGCTCTGCCTCTGTGAGGTTAAAATGATTTTGTTATTGTCTGTGGGGAAAACTAGTATAAGGGATGGGCTTGGATAGTTTTTTTTCCCGAAAGGAATGGGCTTGGATTGTTGGATCCCTAATTAATGTGCGTGACTATTTCTCATGAGAGAGAATAATTCGTACGGACTCCCGTGCAAAATTTACTACTATTTCTAGTCGACTGGTGTGTAGTATTTTGTGAAACTATATAACTGGCTTGTGTAATAAATGCTAGCATATATTACTCGTATTTTCTTTATCATCTCTCCTATTATCTTGTTATCTTTTGTAATTGCTATACGATTAGGATAGAATTAATTTTTGTATTCCTACATGATAAAGATAGAATTAGAGTGTGCTTGATAAAATTAAAGTTTGAAAACTAAAATCTGAAATTTGAAATCTAAAGTATGAATCCGTTAAGTTATTGAATTATTAAATATTAAATCTAATACAATTAACTGTATATCACATTCAGTGATAAATTATTAACTTATCACTTAATTTTAGAAGCAAGTTTTATCTAGAAAATTTAATACTACTTAATTAATTCAAATATTTAATTTTTAGTTATTAAACGCATCTGAACATGTTAAAATTTGAATATATTAAGTTTAAGTGTCGAATTTGGTTATCAAACGTGGTCTAGTTATGTGATAACAATAGAATTAGTGTGGTATTCCAGTACATTAGATTAGAAGTTTGTAATTTATCTTTGTGTATATTCTTAACTGTACATGGCACTTATGTAAACTTTTTGACATGGTATCAGAGTAATGATCCTTCTTGCTCTTTTTGCCATATTTGAATTTGCAATTATTTCCTCATGTTTTAATCTTTTGTTATTCCTTCTTGTTGAGTTCTTGAAACAATGGCGGAGCAAACTGAACCACGGAATCCAAGAAATTCCTTGACTGGTGATGTGTTCTGTGATCCGAGTTCAAATGATACAACAAATTATTTGGTTTCCACTACTTCAATTAGCAATTTGACAGCCATACAATATGAGCAGCTCCTATCATTTTTGAACTGTGAAAAAGTCTCTGGCTCGGTTAATTTTGCTAGTAATACAACTCATCTTTTGACTCCAAATTCCTCTCTTGCTGCACCTGGTCACTAGACACAAGTGCTACTCATCATTTTCTAGGATATAAAATCTTCTTGTTTGATCTAGTGAAGTCCAAAACACCTAATAATATATTCTTACCTGATGGCACTATGAAACAACTTCAAGAACATGATAGTCATCATTTAAATTCTCTGATTACCTTGCATAATATTCTGCATGTTTCGGATTTTCATTGTAATCTTATTTCTATTAGTCATCTCATCAAAGAACACAATTGTGTTGTTCTATTTTTTTTTCCAAATTTTTTTGTTGTTCAGGACCTATGCTTAAGGAAACTGATTGGGGTAGGTAAGCAGTGGAATGGTCTTCACTACTTCACCACAGACAATGCCAAGTCTTGTCATGTCAAAACTAATGTAGTTTAAGGACCCAATTTTCTATGGCATAGGACACCATTTACACAATCGGTTGATGTCTATACCTAATTTTTCCCATATTCGTTTTGATAAAGTCGGCCAAGAATGCACTGTGTTCCTTTTGGCAAAGGCTTCTAGGCAAGTTTTTTATCCAAATATTAATAAATATGTGACTTCTCTTTATTTAGTTCATATTGATATATGGGGGACTTATCAAACACCTTCAAGTTTTGGGGCTCATTTTTTTTTAAAACTCTTGTGGATAATTGTACTGGAATAGTTAGGATGATTGTGACAATCAAGTTGCACTTCATATTGCTGACAATCCTAATTTTGATCAACATATATTGAGATGGATCATCATTTTGTTCATGGGTGGATTCAGTCCAATAAGCTTTGCACCCATTTTACCTATATAGAGGATCAATGTACAAACTTGTTCACAAAGTACTTGATTTTGATCTTTTTCATCAATTATTGTGCAAGCTTGGTGTGTCGTTCCCCCACACTCCAGCTTACGGGAGGCTGTTAGCATATATCACTCTTATTTTCCTTATCATTTCTCATTTTTTTTGTTATCCCTTGTAACCGCTATACGATTGGGATAGAATTAATTTTGTATTCTTATACGATAAAGACAGAATTAGTTATATGACAATAATAGAATTAGCATAGTATTCTAGTACATTAGGTTAGAAGTCTGTAATTTATCTTCGTATATATTCTTAGTTGCACATGACACTTGACACTTATGTATAGATTAATAAAATTGTCACTTTTTGACAATAAATATGCAAATGTTGTCCATCCTTTCGGATGGACAGCCAGGATTACCTCGAGGAGATGAGGAAAAAATGAATTTGAAAATTGAATCTGACTCCCAACCCGTCTCTGACCTGTATATGAAGCAGCAATGCTATTAGCAATGGCTTCGGTTGACCTACACTATATATCTAGCTAGATAGAAGCATATTTTATTACAACCTACATTATTTATCTAGCTAGATAGAAGTATATTTTATCTAGCTAAATTATTTTCACTACTTGCAACACTACTTGCAAACCTTAAACATGAAGCTTAAAAATGCTTGTTAAAAAAATGTGGAACTTGAAAAATCATTGTCATTACTATATAATAAGTACCATGAGTCTTGATACGTTGGAGGGTAAGTGTAAGCATTATTGTGATCTTAATTTTTATTATTCCAATTGTGCCCTTATTAATTGATTAATGAAGTTTCATATTATGCCCTTTTAATTTATTATGATGATTAAAATTCATTATATCATATCTATGGGTTTAGACGAAGTTAATGGTTTATTATTATTATTATTACTGCTACTATATTAAAAGTACCATGAATTTTGTTGCTTTGGAATGTAAGTGTAAGCATTATTGTGACTGTAACTTTTATTATTCCAATTATGCCCTTATTAATTGATGATTGAGATTTCATATTATTCTCATTTTAGTTTTTAATTTATTATGATGATTAAAATTCATTAGACCATATATATAGAATTAAAAGAAAATGATGGTAGATGACTAAACAAGACGTTAAGCATTAGAGACTAAGTGGGATATAGCCTTTATTTTTTATTTGTCCAAAATACCTTTCTCCCTAATAATTAAATTTATTGCGTTTCAATAAAAATAATAATTGCAGCAGTTAGGAAAAAAACTATAACCTTAATTAAATTTGAATAATGAAGACAATAAATAAAATATAACACTCCAAAATAATCTGTCTCTCTACATTCTATTCTAATCTTTTTATTTTCATTAAAAATTCTTGATTAGTTACATCCTAATTGAATTTTTAAAATTTTTAAAAATGCTAGTATTGATACCAAACGAGGTGCTTTTAGGATAATAAAATCTTTATCATTTGTGCTTTATGTCAAATTTTGTCCAAAAATTAAAAAAAAAGGAAAAAAAAAACTCAATTATCTCTACCAATGAAATTTTAATTCTAAAAAAAATGAATAGTTAGACAGAAAAAATTTATATGTAGTGGATCATTCATACTCCATTATTAATACAAATAGCATATGAAAAGACACAAAGAGTTTAAATTCCAAGAATATATATCTTTTCATTTTTCAAAAAAACGTGCATATAACTTCATATTAAGAAATTTCATCAACCAATTGACAAATTCAACTTATGTAACATGAAAAATAATAGTGGCAGAGCATGCAATAGATATTTATGCAAACAACTATTTTTTATTTTATTTTATTTTGTTTTTAACCTCCCATCCCTCCTCATATCTTTTGTATCCCTAACTGTTAAGTATAGGATTTGAATCCTAAATTTAAAATAAAAAAGAATTCTAAGAGCTCTCTTTTCACCATTGGGCCAACTCCAATGGTTAGTAAACAATTAACTTTTGCTTAGCGTGCAAATTCATGTCATCTAACTTCAAAAAAATTAAAAAAATTGTTGGCATATCTAATTAAAAATAAAAAAATTTAGTGGTATTATCATAATTTATTTGTCTTGGAAAACCAAAAAAAAAAACAAAAGAACAATTAGAAGTTTTGACATGGTACATTCCATTCAAAATATTGTTAAATTTTCATCTTCTTTAATTAATTGTCAATGTATCCTCATTTGTAAAAAATTCTCTAGATATTTTATATGAATTTATAGATACAACATTTTGTGAACGCTTTTTTTTTTTTAAATAATGGTTTTAAGGACAATTAATTAAAGAAGATGAAAAATTAAATAAAAATTAAGAAAATAGGGAGAAGGTTAGGTTGAGTAGTAAGGCGGAAGGAATTATCAGTAGGAGGTCCTCGGTTCAAGACCTCCCATTTATTGAAAAAGATAAAAATAAAAATAAAAGGGAAAATAAAAAAATGCAAATATTAAATTTGTTTAAAATTTTTCACAATAAATTTTGATGTATAAGAAATATTATAGTTTATGATTTATAATCATATGCAAGACACGTGACCTGTTACTAGTTAACATATAAAGTGTCATCATGTTAATTTTAGTGATCATCATCTTAATTTTTCAATGTCGGTCCAAACAAGTATTATACCACTTGCAAGCCTTAAACATGCGCTCAAAAAATGAGCGTTATAAAAAAAAAAAAAACTCATATACAATACAAGTATAAATCATGACAGCAACAAGGCATGAATCAAATTATGAATGTTCCAAAAAATTTTTCCATACAATTTGAAGTGGGCTAGGGGACTAGGGACTCCTTGACAAGTTTGATCATTTTGTATGTTAATTCGTGCAACTCAATACTAACCATTAAGACTTTCAAGAAAATTTACTTTTTCTAATTGGTTCTTGGCAAATACTGTATATTGCCAACTTCAACTCCCAAGTTTTAAGGAGCGTAGAAGAAAGATAAGCAACACGATCGAGAACATGATCAACCAAGACCTGACTTACGTGATTGCAACCAATCGCATATAGCTTAGAAAGGAGGCATGTAGTCTTGGACCTCATGGTCGTACTGAAAATTTAATAATTACTTTGCTTTCCAGCCTTTCAAAAATATATCTCTTTTCCCCCAACATGATTATTGTCTTGCCCAAGCATGATTATTATTGGTTATTTTTGTGTTTCTTTAATTTCTCTTTATAAAAGTGTCCTACAATAAAGTTTTCTTATGTCCTCGTATAATTTGTATAACTTCTAAGTGACAATAAGATGAATATCAATTTCTCTTACAAACCAATGCTTAATTTTCTTGCATTATTTATAGTCAGTGTTTTCAATTACGGACAGGTCAGTGACTCGATTGACTTACAGGTTATGGTTTTTCCCGATTCAACCGATCAACTCAGTAATTCATTGTTTTTTTATTTTTTTTTTTAAAAAACAATCAAAATTATCCCTTTCATTCTATGGGCTGTAACCATCCTCTAGATCCCTCACCATCCTTATCAAATGAGAGTCACAGACAACAAATGTAAATTTTTTAGTACCCTCTTAAAGAAAAAACTCAAAGCATCAAGAGAAATCTTTCCATAACATGGAGAATCAAAAAAATAATTTTCTTAAAATGGAAAAAATACTATGATATCTTCAAAACACAAAAGCCAGGAAAGAAAATTTCAAAAATAAACAAATTTTTATTCAAGAAAAGAAACTTCAAGCAAAAGAAATTATTCAAGAAAAGAAACTTCATCATCCAAGAAGATAACAAAAAAAAGGAAAACTTCAAACCAAAAAAGATCTATTGGTTTCAAATTAGTAACAGAGATAGCAATGGAGTTGGACTTGAAGTCCACGTCACTTTTTTTTTTAGTGTAAGTAGGAGAATTTGAAATCCATGTCACTTGAAGTCCATGTCACTTTTATTATAAATAGGAGAATTTGAATTTAAAATATCTCATGTACACTCTCTTTCTCCAAATCACTCAACACATGGCTTTGCCCCTTTCCACATCATGTGATTGGTATTTGTGGGAATGAAATGGATGCCCCACTACAAACAAGTCCAAACTCGAGCCATTTTGTGAAGTATAAATTAAAAATCATAGTTCATAGTTCAATCGATTCTTGACTAGTTTGGCCCTTTTTTTCGGGTCTTGAAGACTTCTATCAATTTTTGCCATTAGCATTGAAGTGGAGTGGAAGTCTGATCAGTTCGCGGTCAAACCGGTCGATGGGCTAATCAGGTCCAATGACAAGATTCAGAAAAGTAATTCTTTCTCAGTATTTACAAAAACTATTCTCTCTCATTTTTCAGACGTTTCTCCCATTGAACACATTCAGACACAAATTCTTGATAACTAATTCTTTCGTTTTGGATGGGACCCAAAATTGAATGATGTATTAATCGCGGTCCCACATTGTCCACCACTCGCCGAAACCATACCATTCTTGGAGAAAAGTAATGCTCTCTGAAGTGCACCCACACCTCCTCCGCCAACCTCCCAAGTGCACAACCACCCTTCCTTGAGACACAACCCACCATTATCTACAACAACCCTCAACTCTCCTACAAAAACTGCCTTCAAGCCTCTCTAAACTCTTTGGATTCTCATCTTTCAAAAATTTTCCCCACTCCTCAACCTTTTGATCAGAACTTTCGAGAAACTGAAGCTTGCAGCTCAAACCTCATCCACATTTTAGAAGAGCTCAAAACAAGAATCTGTAGTAAATGGAGCCAGGCTGTTATAGTCAAATCTCTGGGAAAGAGTCTAGGTTTCAAATATTTCGATGCCATGATCAGGAGACTTTGGAATCCCAAAGGCAGGATCGACATAATGGATCTTGGCAGAGACTTCTTTATTGTTAAACTCTCAAATCCAGAGGATTATAACAAAGCACTAGTCGGGGGGCCCTGGTTTATTAACAATTTTTTTCTTTCAGTTCGTATTTGGCAGCAAAATTTCATTGCAAATCAAAACACTCCTCGACTCTCAGCCATCTGGGTTTGTCTACCCCACCTTCCATTGGAATATTTCGATTCTGAGGTCCTTACCCATATCGGCAATGCTCTAGGACTCCTTATCCAAATTGATGCTAGAACCGCAAATTCCGAACGAGACAGGTACGCGAGAATCTGCATCCAAATTGACCTCGACAAACCCCTGGAAAAATTCATCAAAATTGATCAACTCCTCCAGGCTCCAGCCTCTTCTCTATGAAGGCCTAAAAATTTCTGCTCTGTTTGCGGTTTATTGGGCCATGATGAAGGCAAATGCATTAGTTTCTCTTCAAAAGATGCAGAGCTTTCCCGTTCAACTGCCCTTCCTCCTCCACAACACCACCACCTCACACCAAAGGAAAAAATATTTCCTATCTTGGGCCGAAAACCTTCGCAATCAAATTCAAACGGTCCAAAATCAATTTGTTCTTTCAACTCAAAATTCAAATCCACAAGCCCAACTGAAAATGACCTCTCCTCACTAACTCACTTCTGTCACCATTCCATCCCAACCGTTACACAAAATTGCCTTTCCTCGACTGCAACACTCGCTAGCCCTCTATCTACGCTTTCCAATTCCAATTCTCAAGGACCCAGCTCTAAGTCAAACTCTCAACCCCAGGTTTCCCCTGCTCCTAAACCATCTCCTCTAGCTTGCACCTTATGCCAAAATAGACACATTTTGCCTGAGACAAAAAAAAGAACCTCTCTCTCCTCCCTCTCAACGACCTGCAAAATATACAGTATGTCATCTCAAAAATCCTTCTCGGCTTCTCTCTCACCTCCACCAAAACAAAACCAAGCCACACACAAAAACTTTCACCTTCTTCCAACCTCCATCTTTACACAACAAACTCACCTTGCACCCAAGTCAAACATGACCTTCCCACTATCTCACCGCCGTCACCAGCAAAGGAACAGTGTCTATCCCCTTCATCGAAGAGATCAAATGGATCGCCTCTCCACCACTCTCCCCTTTCATCACGAAGCTAGAAGAGGGGAAAGACTCCCAAATGGACCACAATATCTCCCAGGGAGACATTGGTTCCCTCGCCATCAACACCGACCTCCCATGAGTCAAGTTTGGCACTCAACAAATCAACTACAGGGGACTGCACCCACCCCTCAACGGCTACAAAGAAGGGCAGTCCCAAACCAAAGACTAGAAATTTTGCAGGAGCCGAGCGATCTGGGCTCACCCTTGGGTCACATCCAGATGTGAAGCAATGACACAAGTGCAGGAATCATTCTCAACTTTGACTTGACAGGACCAAACCTCTCCGAACCAAATCCCACAGAAACTCCGCCAATTTACCACTCTCTTTGGGTAAGAGAAATACCAGATATAAATCACAGACTCCTAAGGCAACCGCAGCTAGAGGAAGACGTCCTCTCAATAGCACAGGCAGAAAATTACATCCTCTCTTTCCCACTTAACCTTTAACTTTCCTTCTTTAGAAGCAAAGGTGGTAGTACTCACTCCTATAAGAGAGGTCCAAGGGGCAAGAATCTTTGTTGCATGCCCCACACCCCTAGACTTTCCTCTGCCAGAACACTTCCACTACAAAATGGAGGTTCAACCAAAGGCAGCTCGCCTACACACTTGGACTCCTACATCGATAGGACCAAGTCAAGACCCATCTCGGAGGAACAAATCTCTGTCCTCTCCAATTCAACCATATGACTCTTCTTCAATGAAGATACTAATGTGGAAGAAATCACCTTGTTTAGCATATTCATACTCATCAGCCAGGCATTGTCATTTTGGTCGAAACCAAACGGAGTGGAGATAGAGCAATTGCCATGTGTAGCAGCCTGACCTTCAGCAACTACAAAATTGTTGATGCACAAGGATTCAAAGGAGGAATATGGCTACTCTGGAATGATGCCCAAGTGAAGCTTGAAAGCATATCAAACGACGTTCAGGTCATTCATGCTACGACAAAGGTACATCCTTATGATATCCCTTGGCTTATTAGCACTATTTATGCTAGTCCTTCTCTGGATAATAGAAAAATCCTCTGGGAAAATCTTAAAATCACTTCTGATACTGTTAAGCTCCCCTGGATTTGTATTGGCGATTTCAATGACCTTCTTAACCCTTCTAACAAATTTGGTGGGAAACCTTTAATTAATAGTAGAGTTGCCTTGTTTAAACATTGTTTAGACTATTGCGGACTCATGGACATGGGCTTCTCCGGCCCAAAGTTCACATGGACAGGGAAGAGAATCAATGGAAAAATCGTCCATGAAAGACTTGATAGAATTTTTTGCAATCACTCGTGGTGCATTCTTTATGATAACGCCAATGTGTTGCACCTCCCTCGCACTAGATCTGATCACTGCCCTATCCTGGTTAACCTCAAACCCCAACACTATTGCCCTTCTCCAAAAATCTTTAGACTTGAAAGATTCTGGCTTAAACACCCTTCTTTTGCTTCCCTGGTTGATCGAGTCTGGAATAACCCTAACAAACCCTTCCTTCATACCACTAAAACAGTTTTCTGAGTTGGTGTCTTCTTGGAGTTCTGAGACCTTTGAGAACATTTTTAAGAAAAAAGGGAAAATTCTCAACAGGCTAAAGGGAATTCAATCATCGCTTCAAAAGCATCACTCAATCTTTTTGGACCAGCTGGAAATTTCTCTTCAAGCTGAATATAATCATGTCCTGAATCAAGAAAAAGATCTTTGGGCAATGAAATCTAGAATGGATTATCTTCGCTGGGACAACCTCAGTTCCAAATTTCTTCAAACCACTGTTGTGTGTAGGAGAAACAAAAACAAAATCTCTTATCTTAAAGATGAACTTGGTAATTGGGTCACTGATCCTTCTCTTATCAAACACATCTTCAGATCCTACTTTGCCAACCTCTTCACCACAGACTTTACCTAAAATTACCTAGAACCTGAGCCTTTTCCCATACCCTTTGCAAACCAAAAGATTGAGCCCTTAAGATCTCTTGCACTTGAGCCTACTCCTCAAGGAATAAAAAAAGCCCTCTTTGAACTTAAACCTTTCAAATCCCTGGACCAGATGGGCTTCACCCCTATTTCTTTCAAAAATTTTGGGATAAAACCTCACATTCCCTCATTAAACTGATCTCTGATTGCTTTGAGCTCAAACCTTTCCCTCTTGGTGTCAATGATACACTTCTCTGCCTCATCCCGAA
The DNA here is from genome assembly GCF_003713205.1 of Coffea eugenioides. Lineage (NCBI taxonomy): Eukaryota > Viridiplantae > Streptophyta > Magnoliopsida > Gentianales > Rubiaceae > Coffea > Coffea eugenioides. The sequence goes on along the minus strand of NC_040037.1, from coordinate 47,912,628 downwards.
AGTGGAACACCTAGAAACCCTGAAACATTTTAGACCTATAGGCTTAATTAACTCTGGCTATAAGGTACTAGCAAAAATCACAGTCAACCGACTAAGACCTATTCTCTCTGATATCATTTCCCCGCTTCAAGCAAGTTTCCTTCCTAACAGAAGCTGTTCAAACAATATTCTACTTGTGCAAGAAGCTCTCTTTAGATTGAAAAAAAATGGGAAAACTGGCCTTTGTGCAATCAAGCTCGACCTTGAAATGGCCTTTGACAAATTGGAATGGGGTTTTATTAGGGAAGCCTTTTACCATTTCTACCTTCCTCCTACTTTCATCAATCTTATCTTGCAATGCATCTCTACTTCTAGGCTGGGCCTAATCATAAATAGTCAAACCATAGAATTTTTTACCCCTTCTAGAGGTATTAGACAGGGAGACCCTATCTCCCCATACCTTTTCATTCTCTGGATGGAGTACCTATCTCAAAAAATAGAACTCCTATGTGAAGAAAAGCTGTGGAAACCAATTAAATTTGGTAGACAGGGCCCCACCCTCTCCCATTGTTTTTATGCAGATGATGTAATTCGCTTCAGCACTGCTGAATCTTCCTCTATTCAGGTAGTAACAACTGCCTGAAATGATTTTTGCCTCAAATCTGGACTTACCGTTAACTTTGAGAAGTCAAAAGTCCTCTTCTCCCCCAATACCCGTTCTACCCAAAAAACACTTCTTTCTCAGATGCTCAACATCAACACCACTGAAGACCTTGGTGCCTATTTGGGAATCCCCCTCACCATCTCCAGATCTTCGATGAGAAACTTCTCCTTTATTCTTGACAAAGTCAAAAATAAAATTCAAGGCTGGAAATCCAAACTCTTGTCCCTAGCAGGCAGGAAAACCATTGCACAACAATCCATCTATGCTATCCCAGTTTATTACACTCAATGCCTTCCTCTACCACAAAAAATTTGTCATGAGATTGACAAAGAGCAGAGAAGATTTCTCCGGGGTTCTTCAGAAGATAAACAAAAAATTCATTTGGTCAGATGGGATAATATCACCAAAGACAAGCATCTCGGGGGACTTGGACTCAAACACACTGCCTTGGTTAACAAGGCTGCAAAAGTCAAATTTTGCTTGAATATCACCCAAGAGAGTAACAAACCTTAGGTGAAAGTCCTCAGGCATTGTTATGTGGATAAAAATAATTCCACTAACACCCACATGCTCTATCTCAACAATGTTAATGGCTCCATAAATAAAAAAAAAAAGCCTAAACATTGGGATCAAAACCTTCAACGAAGGTATAATTGGTCTATCAGAGATGGGCATACAGTTAGATTTTGGGGAGATAAATGGCTCCATTCTGGTTCTATCAGAAGCCAAATCCAGGGGCCTCTAACTGAGGGGGAAGAGGACTTAAGTGTCTTTCAACTCTTTCACTCCCCCACCAGCTGGAACCTAGATAGAATCTCCTTCCAGCTGCCCCTTCAGCTGTTGAAGGAAATCAAGGGTATACGTACCAAGACAAGAGCTAAATCGATTTCATGACTTCCTCAGGTGGAATCACTCCAACAATGGGGTTTTCAACTCTAAATCAGCTTATAATTTGTGCAAAAATCTTTCCTCATGTCCAGTAGACAATAGAGCTCCATCCCACTTCCACTGGATCTAGAAAGTTAATACCTTTTCAAAAGTCAAGCCATTTCTTTGGCTAGCCTCCCAGGATAGACTCCATACAAAAAGCCTTCTCACCCACTATACAATTCTATCCGAAGCCTCTTGCCCTTTTTGTGCAGCTCCTTCCGAGGATTCGGACCACGTACTAAGGCTTTGTCACCAACAACCTCCTTTTGGCTTAAACTTACCCAAACCTATCCCCAAACCAACTAAGACTTTTATTCTTGGATCAAGGATGGATGCTCCTCTATCATTCCTTCACCTTTCAATCTTATTCCCTGGGCAGCCATCTTTAGCTTTGGTTGTTGGAGCCTTTGGCAAGCTCGCAATGCTAAGATCTTTCAAAAAAAATTTTTTAGATCCTATCAAATTTTGCCTTCACCATGCCCATGAATTTTTCTTGTTAGGACCTGGTTCTCATTTCACCAGATCCCCTAGACAGGAAAAATTCATTAAATGGATCCCCCCGGCTATAGATTTTGCCAAACTCAACACTGACGGTTCGGTTTCAGGACCATCAAACCAGGCAGGAACTGGTGGCATAATTTGTGACTCTAATGGGTTATGGATTGCAGGCTTTGCAAGAAATTTAGGCTCTTGTTCCTTTCCTTCTGTAGAATGCTGGGCTCTTAGAGATGGTTTACAACTTGCAAAAAACCTCAATATCCACTCTCTCGAAGTGGAAATGGACTCTTCCAGTATCATCTCCTTGTGTAAGTCAAATAATCTTATTCTCATGAACTTTTGCCTATTATTCTTGACTGCAGGGAGCTGTTGACTACATTCCAGCAAATATGTTTCTACCATAACTATTGTGAAGCAAACAAATGTGCAGACATCCTAGCAAACTAGGGAAGAAGCAGCACTCAAGACTTCATTTTTTTTTAATTATGTCCTAATTTTGTCCTTCCCTTACTTTTGCAAGATTTAAAGGGTGTTACCACCCATGGATGACTGTACTTTAATTTCCACTCTGTAGACTTGACTTTTACTTTAATGCATCCTTATTTACCAAAAAAAAACCATTCTTGAAACTGACAAAACCGCAAACTTTACTCTTTCCAATCGTGACTTCGTCAGAGTAACTCTTTTTGAGAAGAATTTCTAGAGATTTTCAGAGGTGGTTTTAGGCCGAAGGGATGGGTTGCAATCGAGGATAGAGAGGATGGTAGGGAGGATAAAGGGGTGGAGAACGGCAGCCACCTCAAGAACTTGAAGGAGTTGGGATGTAGTCAAGAACTATAGAGTATTGTGAATGCATTCTCCTTATTGTTTCTGAAAAGTCATCAAAGTATCAACTTTGTTGGTTTTCTTGAGATTAGGCTTTGGATTAGCAGTAGAATTAGAAGTAATATTGATTTTGGGAGAAGTGACTGGAGAAGAATTAGGAAGGCAGGGATTGGAGACACTGAGCGTGGAAGAGAATACAAGTATTCTACTTTTGTGAGAGTACAACTGCTTTGAGAGTGTGATTTGGCTCATGTTTTTGTCTTTAAATGCTATTGGCGAGAATTGAAGAGCGGAAGGTATAAAGATGGGCAAGCTCAGCCTTGCAAGAGAAAGATTAACCGCAGTTGTTAAGAAAAAGGAAAGAGTCGAAAAAGAGTTGCAGGTAGGATTCAATTGCCCAACTTGAAAAGGGCATTGACTGAACACCTTCGCCAGCCCAACCTTTGCTACAAGATATATAGTTGATAGCAAGTTTGACAATCATAGGAAACTGCAAACCCATTGATTTCAATTTAGCAGCAGTATTTTTCATTTCCGTCAGATGTTGGCGTATGTTACCCTCTCTGGTGAAATATTAAGTTCACTCAAAAGTTCTCCAAAGACAGCCTTTTCACGCTCAATGAACATCTGGCCTATAATTTCCAGAAATTTTGATCTATTCTGATAGTCAAATATCACCTCATGAAACTCGTCAACAATTGTGCTCTTCATGTAATCCGGACTTAATTTATTTTCCCTCTCCCACTTATTAAAAGCAATCCTTTCAGTATTTGTTCTCATGAGTAGTAACTAGGTTGAGATGGTTGGGACTCCGTAATCGCAGTAACAATATCCATAAAACCTAAAGCAATAATTATCCTGCCTTATTATTTCTTGTGATTGGTTACGTCCAGGTGATTCAATGTTAGGGAAATGAGCAGGCATCATAGTTATATTATAAATTGAAAATGATACACAATAATTACTAAATCAAAATACCAAGACAGAAGTTCATATGTAACGTTTAGGGCTCATGCTCATGTTCGGTCCCAAAGCTTTGAAAAATAGGAAAATTTTTTTGGGAAATCAGTAGATTAAAATTTGAAAAGTCAGCCAAAAAACTTGAAATAGTGTGCAGAGAATTGAACATGAACCAAGATTTATAGTTGATCCTTTTGATCAACGTGTAATTTTAAGTGTCAATTAATATGCATGACTTGAATAAGAAATTGGAATGTTAACTAGTGTGACTTTGAAATTCTATTGTCCAATATTTTTTAAAAACAAATTAGAACTGTGATTGCAGTAAAAATGAGAACTTGATTGCTCAATAATTTAAAAAAAAATGGTTTTCTTATTCTGTGCCCTTAGTTGTCCAATGGTTTAAAAAATTTAGCATGAGGATTGCAATAAACTGAGAACTTTTTTTTTTGTTTTTTGAGAATAATAATTAGACATGCATCTATATAGACTGCTAAACATGGCCATGTTTTAAACCATGGCAAACACTTTACTATATAGACTGCAAAACTCTGCATTAAATTGTTACCACCTCCAAAGAACAAAGAAGAAAAGACCAGAAATTTTTCTAGAATTTGTGGGTCTTTTTTGTCTGCAGCCAAAAGAACACAAATTGATGGATATATAGAATTTCATGTCTCTTAGATAGTTATTGAACGGTAGAAACTTGTCTAGAGATGTATCCCTTCAAATGGCGGTTGAATCATTTGAAACTCGAAAGGTTGCAAGCAAAATTGCAGAAAGCTCCTAGATGTGACCTTTCATTCTTCGGCATAATACACCCTTGTAAATACCCTTGTTTCTTAGACATCAGTTTAGTCCTAGGGATAAAAGTTCGCAAATCCTTTAGGTTACTTTGATCATTTGTTGCTCTGGCTCTTTCTAAACTGAAAGAGGGAATGAGCCAGTATTTTGGTGCCATGCACGGCAGTTTTCAACTAAATAGCTGGTGCGATCTAGTTTATTCATTGCTTGAAATTCAATAAATTTAGAAGGTTGAAAGACAGTAGGTGGTATATTGTCAAATGCCTCTTCAATTTTCTGCTAAAGTGTGGCCATTTTTAAACATGCATCTATTTAGTGCAAAGTTTTGTAACCAAACTTCATCTTATCCTAGAGGATATTCATCCTTCATCTTTTGCACAATATAGTGGACGAATAAAGTATTAAGGAAAGTGATTAGTAGTCATGATTTGAAACTTTTTTCTTGTTAGTTTTGCAGCCATTTCATAGTATTCTTTTTTTTTGCTGTCCAACAATCTTAAGGCTTTATTCCTTCCTTGAAATGGAAAGCACTATAAAAGATTTGGCTTCCAATATTGTTAAACTTGACTGTTTTGATGGAGGGAATTTCATTCGTTGGAAGAAACGAGTGCATTTCTTTCTTGTGGCCCTCAAAGTGGTGTATGTTCTAACTACTCCAAGGCCTGCAACAAATGATGAAGAAGAGATGTTGGATGACATCGGCAATAAGCAAAAATAGGACACAGATGATGAGATTTGTAGGGAACATATTCTCAACGCAATGAGTGATGAGATTTTTGATGCCTATCATTCGGTAACAACAGCCAAGGAACTTTGAGGCAAGTTAGAAGCAAGGTACATGAAGGGGGATGCAACAAGTAAGAAATTTATTGTCTTTAGTTTCTTTAACTATAAAATGGTAGACAAGAGGTCTGTTATGGATCAATTTGCTGAATTTGAAAAGATATTTAATCATTTTTCTCAACACAATATGTTCATGGATGAAACAATTTTTGTTAGCCCTATAATTGATAAAATACCACCCTTTTGGAAGGATTTCAAGAGAGATCTCAAACATAAAGAGGAAGAGATTACTCTTGAAAGTCTTGGTAAATCTTTTTGTGTTGAGAAAGAGTTTAGAATACAAAAGAACAAAGATGTTCAACCGAAGGAGGAAGAAAAGGACACAGATCCTACTTCCAAAGCGAACATGGTTGAAGAGGGACAAATAAGCAGGTCCAAGAATAACAACAAATCCAATCAATCAAAGAGTCAATCGAACAAAAGCAAGAAAAGAAAGAAAAAGGGGAAATGCTACCATTGCAAGAAAGAAGGGCATTACAAATATGAATGCAAACTTCTCAAAAAGAAGAAGATGGAGAACCCTGATTCTTCAAACAATGAAATCAAGAGTCTTGTGGCTATGATTTCTGAACTCAGCATAGTTGAGGAAGATTTTTCTTGGTGGATTGATTCTAGTGCTACCTACCATGTATGCAAGAGCAAGGACTTCTTCAAGTCTTTGAAAAAAATGGTTGATGAATAATCCATAGGATACATGGCTAATGCTGTGACTGCTCCTATTAAAAGGGTTGGGGAAGTAGATTTAAAGTTTACATCTGGACATATTGTAACTCTTTCAAATGTACTGTTTGTTTCGGAAGTAAGAAAGAATCTAGTTTCGTGTAGTTTGATGAATAAGTTTGGATTTAAACTTGTGTTTGAGGCTGATAAGTTTGTACTCTCCAAAGGTGGCATGTTTGTAGGCAAGAGCTACCTATGTAATGGCATGTTCAAACTAAATGTCTTGCCTATTAATAAGATGAATAAGAATAATTCTTTTGGTTATATGCTTGAGTCTACTACAATTTTATGGCATAATAGGCTTCGACATGTAAATTATAGGAGGAGACATGATATGATCAAACTTGATTTGTTACCTAAATGTATCCAAAAGGAGGATGGTAAATGTAGAACATGCTTGTTAACAAAAATAAGTAGAAAGCTATTTCCAAATATTGAAAGGAAAACAAATATGTTTGATCTTGTTCATAGTGATATTTGTGATTTGCATGGTACCATATCTCTTTAATGGGAAACAAGTATTTTGCCACATTTATTGATGATTGCGCTAGATTTGTTTTGTATATTTGTTACATTCAAAAAGATGAAGTCATGCATATGTTTAAGATATACAAAGTAGAAGTAGAACTTTTAGTGGTAATTTAATTAAATGCTTAAGAATTGATCATGGTGGTGAGTACTACCAAAAAGAATTTTTTGAGTCCAGTGGTATTAAGAATGAAGTCACCATTCCATATACACCTCAACAAAACAGTGTAGTTGACAGGAAAAATAGAGTACTTATGGAAATGCAATGCTATCAAATTCTGGTTTAAGTCAAGGTTTTTGGGGAGAAACGGTTCTTATAGTTTGTTACATATTAAATAGAGTTCCAAACAAAAAGAGCTCTATAAGTCCTTATGAACTTTGGTACAAACGAAGGCCGAATCTCAAATGTTTGAGAGTTTAGGGCTGTAGAGCCATTGTCAAAGTTCCTGAATCTTAGAAAAGGAAATTAGGTGAAAGAGGTGTTGAATGCATTTTCTTAGGATATGTACAAAATAGTAAGGCCTGTAGATTCATGATAATAGAACCTAATGATTCAATATCAGTTAACACAATTATTGAATCAAGAGATGCTATTTTTGATGAGAAAATGTTCTTCTCACTATCTAAAGAAATTGACAATGCGCTAAACTAGAATGAATTACCTAAAGATAGCTTAAATGATGAAAATAAAATCATTGAACCAAGAAGGAGCAAAAGAGCTAAAAAGGTGAAGTCTTTTGGCTCAGATTTTGTTACTTACCTTTTTGAAGGGACAAGTGATGAAATAAGTAATACTATTCCTTATTGCTTTAATACCAAAGCCGATCCTAAAACAGTTGATGAAGCAATGAAGTCACATGACGCTTCATTTTAGAAAGAGGCTATAAATAATGAGACGGACTCAATTATATGACCCTATGTCTTAATTGGATTATGCCAAAGTGATTGGATGTTTGATGTATACAATGACGTGTACAAGGTCAGATATAGCTTTTGCTGTAGGCGTGTTAAGTAGAAACACAAGCAATCCAAGCAAACAGCATTGGTTAGGTGTAACTAGAGTCTTGAGGTATCTAAAACATATCAAAACTGTGGCATTTGCTATAGTGGCTATCCTTCAGTATTAAAAGGTTATTCAAATGCTAGTTGGATAACAAATAAAGCTGATCATTCTTTTACAATTGGTTGGATCTTTCTATTATGTGGAGAAGCAATTTCTTGGGCATCCAAGAAGCAGACATGCGTAACTGACTCCACCATGGTAGCTGAATTTATAGCCTTGGCTTCAGCTAGCAAAGAAGTCAATTGGTAGTGTTGCTATACTTGCTAAAACTTATAGCCAAGTGTACAATGACAAGTCTAGATATGTTGGATTAAGGCATAGTCTAGTAAGAGATTTGATCATGAATGGTGTGATAACCATAGATTTTGTAAGATCAAAAGAGAACCTAGCTGATCCTTTAATCAAAGAATTAACAAAGGAAGTGATGGTTAAAACATCTAAAGGGATAGGGTTGAAATCCAATCCATGAATCACTAACAATGGAACCTCAATTCAATGCTAGTTATAACAATTAGCCTTGAATTCAATGAGTACAAGTATATTGATACAGTGGTTTGAACACTATAAAACATCCCAGAAGGTGTAGTGTGACTTTTGTTGGGTCTAGATTTTATCCCACCAACCGTTATTTTGTTGGGGTTGGGCAACCATGGGATAAAACCAAATCCAACGAAATAACGATTGGTGGGATAAAATCCAAACCCAACAATTTTTTTCGCTTGAAATTGGAAGGTTGAATTTAGAGTTCTTAATAAGTCTTGTAAAATGCTACAAATGGCGGGAGCATTAAGAGCTTGCCTATATGAACGTTGGATTGATAGCATCATAAAGTTTTGGATTTAACTTTGAACACATTCATGAAAGGATAGGGATACAAGACTATCACTTATATAAACAAATTGAAAAGTGAATCTGTGTGTGTTAATTTATGTGGCTTGTTACATATACTCTTGGTTCAAAACTTGTCTACCAAGTAGTATTAACAAATTATAATCAATTAATACTAAGATGGTAGTTTAATTGAAAGATACCATTGTTTATGCATAGATTATCAAAATTTTACAGTGATCTGTAAAGAAAATTTTAATATATTAAAAATGGCAGGGAATTGTTGAAGTCAAAGGTCACACCTAGCAACTTTCTGCAATTTTGCTTGTAACCTTTCAATTTTCAAATGAATCAATCGCCATTTGAAGGGGTGCATCTCCAAAGAAGTTTCTACCACTCAATAATTGTTTAAGGGATATGAAATTCTATATATGGATCAATTTGTGGTCTTTTGGCTGCAGACAAAAAAGACTTACAAACTCTAGAAAAATTTCTACTATTCTCTTCTTTGTTCTTTGGGAACAATTTAGTGCAGAGTTTTGCAATCAAATTTCATCTTATTTTAGAGGATATTCGTCCTTGGTATTTTGCACAATATAAGGGACGAATAAAGTCTTAAGAAAAGTGATTTGCAGTCACGATTTGAAGCCTTTTTCTTATTAATTTTGTAGCCATTTCATAGTATTCTCTACATTATTGTCCAATACATTTTGCGTATATGTCCTCTCATAAATACCAATCACCTGGTCAGCTACAGGCCACTTAATGGCTTGGCCAGGTAGGATCCTTATAAGCCTGGGTAGCAGACCCTTCGACAAGGCAAGCAACCCTTCCTCTGCATATGTCGTTGAGATAGCATGAAACATTCCCGTGTACTTCAATTCACCACCAGAATGGCTCTAAGTCATCAGTCTTGTCTTCACAACATCAAAGGGACAAGTGCACTCTAGGCCAGTTGTTCTCGCAAGAAATCTAGATACCATAAACTGCCAAGGTTGAAGGACTTTTCCATCACCTTCATGTTTCTTCAGCAGAATCACATCCAAAGCATTTTTGGTTGTGAACGTGGTAGCCTGGTTCGTCCCAGACCACGAAGGCCTTTTTCACGAATGATTGTCCTACCACAGTGCAGTGGACTCTTGTACTTCAAAAGTTTAGGTTTCAAACCTCTCTGTTGTTGTAATCTAATCTTCACCACCTCAAAAGGTGTAACAATAACGAGGGCTTCAAGCACACCAGCTCCAAATCCTGAGAAAGGCCTCCATTGAGGGCTAAGCTTCCCAGTTTAGAATCCTTGAAGACAGATTGCAGAACTGCATTGGACCCCATCTGAAGTGCATACTTGTGGGTTAAATGAGTAGTCTAACCCTTCCACAAAGCCCGAACACCTTCATTTCGTACTATAGTGGAGTCCCAGTGGATTATGCCCTCATAATTACCAGACCTATCCAGCTGAAGTCGGGTTTTTATAACATCAATGGACTGTAAGCAAGATGCCTCTACAATCCCCCCTAATTACCAGACTTTTCTCTGCCATTGATTCTTGAGGCAGTGCAAGCGCTTATGATTGAGGCAAAAATGTGAATCCTCTTTCCCCTCGCAATAGTGATTTATGCCAGAGCTGAAAAGCAAACCGGCCAAGCCAATGCATTGGTCAAAGTGGTCTGATTCGATCCTGCAGTTCAACTGATGGCGATGAACACTGCAAAAAGAAGTTTTTGGGGATTTATATATTTCATCCCTCGGTGGGTCGGCGGCCCATCCCTTACCAACCCTCCCCTTCTCCTCTCCAGTCTCAAAGGCTGTGTCTTGGCATTGTCACATGTTTTGTCAAAGCCAGCTTAGGCTTTACAACCATACGATTAATACACAACTTGTTGGTAATCATGTCATAAATATATTTAAAAGATTTGACTAATGGATGCTCAATGGTAAGAAAAATTTTAGATATTAATTTAAGAAATAATAAGGAAGAGAAGTCAATTGGAAATGATCGAACTTGATTACTTAGTAATTAAAAAAAGGATAATTTCAGAAACCTCCCTTGAGGTTTCTAGTAATTTCAGACTGCTCCCCTCACTCTTTGAAAATTACACATACTTTCCTAGAACATAGGTTTGGGTTTCACCTTGATGATGTAAGACCAAAAAAGTATATGAATGCCCAAAATTGCCCTCATCTAAATTTCCTTAATATGAATAATCATTAAAATTTTTTAAAGTCTATAATGCACTTGAATACTACCAAAATTATGAGTTTTATAATTGAGGCAATTTTTTGATATTTTTCATCCCCATAGTTTTCTACATCCGCCCAAACTTTCAAACGCTCATCACTTTTTCTTTCGAACAAACTCTATCTTAGATGCCAAAATCCACCTTCGTAATCCTTACCTTCACAATCTTTACTTCTCTATAGGTTTTTTTCATATATTACCTACAAATTGTTAGTCATAAAACTCGCAATCCTTATCCTTTTTTCACTCAAACGTCCAAGCCCTCAATTACCTAAATTATTCTAACCTCTACTCTAAACATTTGGGGTTAATCATCCTAAATCAACCCACATTTTTTTTCTTTGTATTGACAATTTTATTGAGAACAAATTTGATGTCTATTAAGAGGAACCAAGCAAAATGTGAGGACCCGAATTTTATTTTACTTACTTTTATTTTATTTTACTGGCTTATTTAATTATTTATTTATTCGTTTACTCCAATTAATTTATTTCATCCATTTTAATTTCATTTGTATGGAACAATGTCTCATTTTATATTTTTAAAACGTGTGCAAGTAAATTTAATTTTTCTGTGGCTCATTTAGTGAGAAATAGTGAATACACGTTTTTCAAGATAAAATTCGGTTCGAGAGTGCAGTGGTCTTGAAAAATTTAGGGTGATTAATAGTAGACTAAGAAAAGTTAATTGAGCGAGTAGAGGTGAGTGAGTTGGATTAAACTCAATTAGGAGCACTAGTAGCCCACTAGTCAATTGTTGACTTTTTGCACCCAAGATAGCTTTATGTCATATCACCTTTCCATCAAGTCACTTCACTCAAAAAGCTATCAAACCTTTCCTTTCCCCTCCCCTCTTGGCCGGCCACCCTTCACTATTTGTTGCCAAAAATTTTAACTTCCTTTTCTTCCATTTTTCCTCCAAAAACACACTCCAATCTTGCTCACTTTTTTGGATCATCACTCAAGCTTAAAGGGAGATTTGAAGGAGGAAAGAACCTTGGTGGTTTAGAGCTTAAACTCTTGTGGTTTGGTCTTCATCTCTTGGAAGTAAGGTAACACCCCAAAACTCTCATTTTTCCTTCCAACTTATGGCTAGTTTAGTTGGTTTTAACTAGTTAAGATTGGGTTGTTGATGGGTTCAATGAATCTTGACTCTAGGTAGATATCTTGAGGTGGTTTCTTAGGTAGTGGCCTTGAGAAATTATTGCTTGTTTGGTTGTTGTTTAATGAATGGTAGCTTGGTTTTGGTTGTGGAAGTTGAAAAGAAAACTTGATGAAAAAGGGAGCAAACTATCCGAAATTTTGCTAGTTATTTCCCTCATTTTAATTTTGAATTTTATGGTAATTTTGATGCCAAAATGATTGTTATATGTTGGTTTTTATGTGTGTAAATTATCTCTCAAAAACCATTTCATTCGGTTGAGTTAAAGTTAGGTTAAATTGAGGAAGCAAATCCAGAAAATTTCTGATCAGGATACCAGACCAGCGTGTACTTAATAGGCCATAACTTTTCGTCCAAGAGTCAAAATCAAGTGTCATTTATGGCATATGAAACTAGACTCCAAGGTCTTTTCAACAGTATAAAATGCACCTATTAGTTCATTTTCTATGAGCCATAGTGAACCAGAAAAATTGACTGATGTTCCTCACTATTTCAATCTGAGAAATAAGCATAGCTGCAGTTTGTAACTCATTTTCACTCATCTTACAAAATAAATTTTAAGATAACTTCTTCTAGTGAATTTTGGCATTTTGAATCTAGTTTTCAACGTCGCAAACTATGCTAAATTTTGAGTTGTGTAGCTTTAGTTATGACTTGATTTTGAAACTGTGTCAAGTGCTCCAAAACTGAAAATTTCCTGACCAGATTCCAAAAATCAGCTTTCCTAAAACTGTTGTATCTTGGTGTGGAAAGGTCCAAATTGAATTCCGTTTGAAACTAGATTTGAATTTCTTTCAATGATTTAAATTTCAAGGGCTGATTCTATTTCTATGAATTTTGTCAAATTTCCAAATTTTACTGAAAATACAAAACTGTTTTGCTCTGTTCTTGCTGGAACAGTGAGTTGGAGCTAAAATTTGACTTATTTCGAATTCTAATCTGGGAAAAGTGTCTTCTAGAGAGTTATCTTCGAATGGTATAAGATTTGCCAATTTTGGACTTGTGGAATTAGAGTTATGATTTTTCAAAGACGATTGCAAAAACTAAATTTTTCCTTGTAAGGTAACAATACTCCAAAGTCACTTGGAAATATTTTCGAGGCTATAAGCATTACCTTCTTAGTTATTTGCATCTCATTTCATACTTTAGAAATGAATTTCAGCCCTAGTCTTATGGCCTTGAATTTCATGAGATTGAACCCTAAAAATGGAGCATTTTAGCTAGAGTAATTCTTGGAGAATTTCACTAGTTTTATACTCAAAACTTGGAACCTTTAGCACTAACATTTACTATGAAAATTAGTGGAGTTTTGATGAATTTTGACTCCATTAGCTTAGAAAATGTGAACGTTCCTTTATATTCTAAAACTTGGGCATAGGATTAGAAGTTTTGAGAGATGAAAACCATCTTCCATTTTCTCGATTTTGGTGTCTAAAGTTAAGTATGGTACTTTCTTTTGAAAATGAGAGTTCTTGTCAAGACTTAACTCGAAACGACTTTTGAGTTTCCTTTGAGTATTATTTCAATGATTTAGGGAGAAAAACTCATTTAACTTGACTTGAACTTGTGACCTTGAGAGTGGGTAGCAAAAAACTATTTTTTTATTAGTCTTTGTCGAGCACCTAGGTAATCGTGATTGTGCATGTCTCAAATGGTCACGTGGATGCGAAGGAACTTGTCTGATCTCTCGCTTTTGCTCTTGTTTTGTTCTTGATTTGATGAGTGTTAAGTGCATGTTCAATGTTACTATGATTGAAATAATATTTGTACAAGTGTTCTATGATACGTGAACTTGCCGAGTTGAGGATGTACTTTACCACCCTCGTCCTCTCTCTCTCTTGATTAAATGATATTTGTTACGTGAATGTTTGTGACTTGCACTTGTACTCGAACATGTTTTAACTCGTGAGCACTGAACAACAGTATGTAACTCACCCTCTTTGGGTGGGAGGTGCCTCTCATACCAATTCAATGTTATGAACGATTCTAAGTCGATTGGAGCATTGTCTCATCGACCAATCATGCTTGTGGGGACGCCCCAACCCATTGGCTAATCTCGTAACTAGAGTCGGCAAGGGTTTGGTTGAGAAGTTTGGTGAATCTTGGAAAATGATATAGTTTGATCTTTTGAGATCTCGCTTGACATACTCGAATAGTATCGCCACTATATGAATGTTTGGTTCCGGATCCGAGTGGATGTTATATTGGATGGAGGAAGTAAGTGGAGCGTTACGGTCATGTTACTACTTGAGTTGACGGAGAGTCAACCACAGATGGTTTGAATCGGTCGAGAAGTAGAAATAGCTCCTGAGAGCTCCTGTATCCTTCCACTTGTGTTTATTTCCTACTTGTGCACTTAAATGAAATCTCATGTTAAAGTTGCTTTCAAGTATGTTATTTGATTAATTGGTACTACTTGCTTGCTTGTGTGATTTTTTTCTAGACCTCACTGAACGTTAGTTCATCCCTTTAAGTTTGTTTTCGTTAACATGACTTGGAGGTGGAAGTTGGTGATTCTAGACTAACGGTTCTTGGTGGAAACTAGTATATCTTTTGTATGAATTTGGTGACTCTTAAAGTGTAAATTTTGTTATGTTGGAAAAAGTGGTTTGTAATTGTAAATGCCGGCCTTTGGAGTCTTGGACTTGTATATTCGAAATATTTCTTAATTAAGTTGATGGTTGATTTGTGATTCTTTATTAAGTTTGAACGAGTGCGTAAGTCCTGACGAGAGTTGGGTAGGCGTCCGGCTAATACTCTAGGGTTCGCCCTAGGGAGAGGTAGGAGTGTCACAGTTGGTATCAGAGCACTAGGTTTGAAATACCTGGAATAAGATTAGGAGCTCTTAGTCATGAACTTTTGGTCATAGAGATCCGTGATAGACTTTAAGTTAAATTTTTAAATGGTACCGGTGATTATATGGATCTAACCTTTAGTTTTATGGGTTATTTGTAGGATATGGACAGTGACAGTGATGATGATAGGATTGAGGGACCTCTCTCCGTGATTCCGTATCGCATGGTCGGAGCCAAACCCCTCCTACGGTACTCACCCGCTAAGCGGGTTAGGACGTGCCCTTGTCGAGAAAGATTCTCCTACTCTAACAATGTGGTGTTAGAGGTAGTCGAGGAGAGGAGACGGTTGACTCGCAACCGCAGGATAGCACGAGCTAAGAGGGAGGAGATGATGGCCACAATGGTGGCCCAGACAGCCAGGAGCTGGAGGTTAGGGTACTTGAGGAGCGTTAGAGGGCTGACGTCTCCCATATTCAGTATCAGACAACCGATGGGCGTCTCATCCGGATTATCAAGGAGGTAGGTAACCGAGTTGATGGTATTATAGCTGAGTATACGACTATGACCGACCGTATAGAGGAGGCTTTGCTTGGAGATGGACCTGGGGAGGCTGCCCCTATAGTTGAGGTGGAGATGGAGCCGATGGAGGAGGATCCCAAGGAGGATCCTTCTGAGGTTGTAGGATCTGTCGCGCCCCATTTTTTAAATGTAAAATATATATTTACGAGTTTATAAAAATGGATTTTATTTTATCTTTGAATGAAAATGAATTTTTGATTTGTAGAGAATAAATAAAAAAAAGTGCCTAAAATGGGATTTAAAAGTGGGACGATTTTGGTCCAAAATAATAGTTCAAAAACGGTTTTAAATAAAAAATAGTAGTCACCACTCGGTATTGAGTTAAGGTATATCAAGTCACCTAAAATGAATTTTAAAATAAAAAGTAGAGAAAATCCTTTTTAAACGATTCCAAATCTTTGAAAATCAGAGAAAAGGGATTGGGAGTCACGGTTGAAGAAAGGGAAGGCAAGGATAAAATCCAAAACATTCTTTCAACCTAGTCAAGGCTAGTTGCATGATTTAGTCAAAAAATTTTCTTAATTTAACCTAAAAACTTATCATATTTGGAAGTTACTACATGAATGCAAATCTAGGCCTAATATATATTGGGGGGGTCGAAATATCTCTTCAAAATTTGATTGATGTAAATCACATTAATTGTGATGCCCAAAAATTGACTCTTTGAAGAGGTCATGAATATGCAAAATATGAGACTCGAAAAAAAGAAAAGAAAAGAAAATAATAATATACAAATATATATGACCTAAGAGAATGGGTGCGGGGAAAACTGATACTCGTGACTTTAATTTTTCCTTTAATAGAGGGAATACGAGCGTGCTAAGGTTAGAAAGTCATACTCGTCCATATCCCATATTCGAGGGGTATTTCCTATCTAGTCAAGCAAATGATCTAAACTAGTTATAATTTTCTTAAATGAAGTGCAAGTTTAATGCTATGTCTTACACATAGGGATAAGGAATATACATACAGGGGAATATGGAATAAATGATATAAATATAGGGGAATATGGGATGAAGGATGTACATATAAAGGAAATGTCATGCAAAAATAGAAAAAAGCCTACTCGCTTAAACACTAAAGACAGGAGACGAAAAAAATGCAAGTTTGAAAGAAGTAGTGCTCCGTCTTGCCGTTAACCTTATATAACTGAAGATGATGTTCGGTAATGGGATGCGATTGTAGGGAGATTTCTGGTTGTGAAATATATAGTCCAAAAAGTAGATGTCACTTTTTCGGACCTCCCTGTGACCACTCTTTTTTGGGAACACATTGTGCGTCATTATATAGATAATGAAGCAATGGCGAGTGCTAGCAACTATCGTCTCTTTCCTTGAGTGGATGTGAGGACCCCAAAAAATTTCTTATTTTATTTTATTTCTTCGAATATATTTTCGTTACTTTGCCGTATTACCTTCATTTCCTAAATATTTTTACAAGTGAGTCAAGTTTTTAAATCATTGTTCTTGTAAAAATTAGTACATGTTAAGTTCGTAACGCATTATAGAAGTGGGACCCACTAGTAAGGTTTGTGTGATAAATTTGAAAGATTAGGAGGAGTTGGATGCAAAGGGATATTATTTGTAAGGAGTCAAGAGATAATTAAAAGTTGACTAGATATTTTAATGCTTGAAAGATAATTAGATAAGGATTAGCTCTTGGTTTACCATTTGACTAAGATCGAATTTTCTTCTTATCCAACCAAGATAATTAGGTCATTAATTAGACACTAATCATTGCTTTGCTAAGTTTCACTTTCTTGCGTTGCCAAGTGTCACTCATCTATAAAACTTTGACCAAGACTTCTCTTGAATTTTCTCTTAGAAGTTGGGTCAAAATTCCCTTCCTTTCTTTCTACTTCTTGGCCGAGCTTCCTAGCAAGAAAAGAGAGGAAAAAACTCCAAAATTTCAACTTGATGATCTTGATCCCTGTTTTTTTATGTTTATAAAACAATCGGATATTACTAATCTCTTCTCAATAAGAAATCTTTTCAGTTCTAAAGAAATTTGATTCTAAGAACAAGAGCAATTGAAAAGAGATAAAGGTTGTTGACAGCTGTCGGATGCTAACGAAGTTAATACTGGGCGTCCGATAAATAGGGCAAATGCTGGATGATCATATCGGACGTAGAATGTCTCCACCGGACATCCGATAGAAATAAGATAATTTCTCAAAACTCTCTATTTGCTGTCGGACGTACAAAGAACCTCTCAACGGACGTCCGATAAAAATAAGATGATTTCTCAAACTCTCTGTCTGCTGTCGAACTCAAGCATCGGCTGTATCAGACGTCCGATACTCTCAACAATTAGTTAACTCTTCAATTACTTTGTAACAGTTGAAAGTCATAATGAGCACTTTTCTGGCCTTATATAAATAACACTTGGTCAGAAACTTAAATTCAACTTTTGTACACTGAGAATATAAAAGATTAAAAGTAGTTTTTGTGAGAAAACAGTGTATAAGGAAGATTTGTACCCTTGGTGGTGTAAGATTCATTGTAAACTTTTCATTTGTGAGTGAATATTTTAATAGTGTAGTTCTGTGATGGTTATCCTGAGGGATAGTAAAACTTTTTAACTTGATCGAGTGGAGTTTAGGACAAGAAGGAAGTGAGCCTTCCTTTGTACACAAGATTGGTTATATTTCATCAATTTAAAGAAGTTTGTTTGAATTGATTTTCAAGTTCAAGAAGAGCTTGGTAGTCAATTGGTTAGCAATTCCTTTCTTCTTATTTATTTATTATTATCTCGTGATCTTTAAATTGCTTATATCTTCTACTTCTCTCAAGTGATTTTGTTCATTCATTGATTGATTCATTGTGTGATCATTTAGAAAAGAGGGTAATTTTATATTGAGCAAAAAAGTAACCATAATTTGACTAACTTTATAATCAACCTAATTCACCACCTATTAAGTTGTCTTCGATCCTAAAAATTAGTATCAGAGTTTGGTTTCTTAGAAATTAAATTCAATCAGTTTAGGAGTAAAGATGACAAGCAATAATACCATATTTTTTGAAAAACAATCTGTCACTAGACCTCATATATTTAATGGGTCGAATTATGTGAGTTAAAAAGAAAGAATAATTATCTTCTTGCAATCGATTGATATTGAATTGTTATTCATTATTAATAAAAGTCCATATGATGTCTCTATAATAGATAAAGATATTCACAGACCAAGATCAAAAATAAGAAATGAACTGACTGCTGAGGATAGGGCTCACCTCATTTAAATACAAAATTCATGAATGTGTTATATAGTGTTTTAGACTCAAATGAATCCATACGGGTCAAATGTTGTAAATCTGCTAAAAAAATTTGAAATAAATTGAGAGAAATTCATGAAGGTAGTGAGCATGTTAGATAATAGAAGAAATCTATTTTAATTACCAAGTATGAGTTGTTTAAGATGGAACCTCATGAAAATATTGATAAAATATATTATAGATTCAATAATCTTATTAAGAACTTAGAAGTTTTGGAAAACGAATACTCCTTAGGAGAGAAAAATAAAAAAATCTTGAATGTTTTATTTAAAGATTGGGAAAGTAAGGTGACTACTATTGAAGAGGCAAAAGATTTGAATTCAATGCTTATTGAATCTCTTATAAACTCTCTAACATTTTATGAGTCGAAACTCAATACCAAGGTATATGAAGAAGAAGATGCAAGAGCAAAAGGAGCATTGCTCTGAAAGTTTCTCAAGATGATGATGACTCGGTTTCACTGGATCAAGAAGATATGGATGATAATGATCTAACTCTCATCACAAAAAGTTTCAAGAGAATTATCAACAAAAGGAGATTCAGAAAAGGAGGGTCTAGCAATTCGAATACCAATCAATTCAACTTTGCAAGAAACAAAGAAAAGCAAGAGGTTAATAAAAAGTAATGTGACAAATACTATGAATGCTGTCAACTTGGACACTACATGAGTGAGTATCCATTGAAGAAGAACAAAGAAAGAAAAGTTGAAAGAATATCAAGATTCAACAACTTTCATTTCACATGGAATGAGTGCAACTCCTTGGTAAAATTGAAGAGCAAGAAGAATCTGTTCAAATAACTTTTATGGTCATTAGAGATAATGAGGTAACAACTTGTAACGCTCAACTTGATAGTAATGATGAAACTGATGATGATGTTGAATCTTTCATTAAAAAATTGCATGATAGTTTGAAAGAATCTTATGGCAGAAACAAGGAATTAAAACACAAAATTAATTTTTTTCTTCAGCACAATGCACATCTTTTTCAAGAAAATAAAAAACTGAAAACTGAAAATGATTACTTGAAAAAAAAGTGAAATTAATCTACAAAATGAGTTTGATAGAAAAATAAGATTTTGTGAAATATTCGAAAAGAACAAGGTGATTTGAAAAGAAGAATGGATAATTTAAATGAATTATTCCAACATAAAAAATAAAACTATTTTCAAGGGAATGAATCAAAGAATCATTTTGACACTCATGAGAAGAAATTAAATTCTAGTGTAAATGAATTTATTATTTATAAGAAAAGAGAAGTAAGATTTATTAAATCTGTTCATGCAAATAACTCTTTGGTTATATATAATTTTGTTGTCAAAAAGATCACATGAAAAGCAATTGCTATGTGAGAATGAATCAAAGGCTCATTTTGATACTCATAAGAAAAAGTTAATTCTGGTGCAAATGAATTTATTATTTATAAGAGAAGACAAGTAAGATTTATTAAACCTGTTCATTGCAAATAACTCTTTGGTTATATGTAAGTTTTGTTATAAAAAAAGTCACATGAAAAGCAATTGCTATGTGACGAAGAACATAAGAAAAGACATAAAATGCAGGTGGATAGTTAGACATGATGTTAACTCTCAAGAACCCAAAAATTAAAGGGTACCAAATATTAGTTCTTGAACTCTTGCGTAGGTGAAGTTGGGGAACATCATTAAGGAATCAAAGTGGTTCATAGATAGTAAATGTTCAAGACATATGACCGGTGATCCATCACAATTCATCAAATTCAAGTCAAAGTTTAGTGACAAAGTGACATTTGGAGATGACATGAAAATCAAAAAATTGGAGTAGGAGATGTTGGTAAGAATGATCAGATTTTTGTTCATAATGTTCTTTTAGATAATAATTTGGGTTATAATTTGTTAAGTGTTAGTCAATTATGTGATAGAAATCTGTATGTTTTATTCAAGAAGTATGAGTGTTTAGTTCTTGATTCAAAATTTAACATCATTTTCAAAGGAAAAGATTTAATGACATATATATTGTGATTCTTGAAAATATCAATTCCTCTAGCTTTCAATGTCTTAAAGTTTCAAATGAAAACTCTTGGTTGTGGTATAGAAAATTTTGTTATTTCAATATGGATTTATTAAAAAAAAATTTCAAAAAGAATCTTGTTAGAGGTTTACCAAAAATTAAGTTTGAAAAAAACAAAATCTGTGATGCTTGTCAATTTGAAAAATAAATCAAAGTTTCTTTTAAACCCAAAAAATGTGTTTCTACCTCAAGACCATTGGAATTTTACATCTTGATTTGTTTGGTCTTACAAAAATTGTTAGGTTGGGTAGTAAGAAATATTATATAACCATTGTTGATGATTATTCTAGATACACTTGGGTGATTTTTCTTGCTTACAAAGATGATACTTTCAAAAATTTTATTTCCCTATTTGCAAAAGTTTAAAATCTGCTTGATTTGAATATCGTTAAAATTAGAAGTGACTTTTCAAAATTTTGTGATCACACTTTAGATACTCTAGGGTCATTTGCACTTTATATTAGGATGCATTTTCAATGTTCTTTTGTAATTTTCTTTTGATATTTCTGATGTTTTGAACTAAGTTTCCTTTGATATTTTTTTTTAATGATTAATGGATTTCGGTTGATATGAGTGTTGGTCTCATTGATATTCATTGTTATTTTTTATCTCTTTGGTGTTATTTTTATGTTATTGACTGATAATGGTTGTAACTGTTGTTATTTTTTATGGCAATTACTCTCTCATTTTATGATGACAAAAAGGAGGAGAAATTACTAAATGGATACTGGTTATGGATGCAATATGTAAGGGAGAGTTATTCTGATATGTGTAAAGGGGAGATGCTATGAGATTAGTACTTAATAGTTTTGAATGTGATTGGTACTTAGTTTTCTATCATCATCTATTGTTTTGGCATCATCAAAAAAGGAGAGAATGATGATCTTGATCCCTGTCTTTTGATGTTTACAAAACAATTGATTATTACTAATCTCTTCTCAATAAGAAATTTTTTCAATTCTAAAGAAATTTGATTCTAAGAACAAGAGCAATTGAAAGGAAATAAAGGTTGTTGAAAGCTATCGGACGCTCACAAAATCAATACCAGACATCCGATAAACAGGGCAAATGCTGGATAATCATATCGGACGCAAAATGTCTCCACCGGACGTCCGATAGAATAAGATGATTTCTCAAAACTCTCTATTTGCTGTTAGACGCACAAAGAACCTGTCACCAGACGTCCGATAGAAATAAGATGATTTCTCAAACTCTCTGTCTGCTGTCGGATGCAAGCATCGGCTGGATTGAACGTTCGATATTCCCAACAGCTATTGACTCTTCAGTTACTTTTTAACCGTTGGAAGTCATAATGAGTACTTTTCTGACCTCATATAAATAGCACTTGGTCAGAAATTTAAATTCAACTTTTGCATACTGAAAATACAAAAGATTAAGAGCAGTTTTAGTAAGAAAACACTCTACAAGGAAGATTTGTACCCTTAGTGGTGTAAGATTCATTGTAAACTTTTCATTTGTGAGTGAATATTTCAATAGTGTAGCTCTGTGAGGGTTGTCGTGAGGGATAGTAAAACTTCCTAACTTGATCGAGTGGAGCTTAGAATAAGGAGGAAGTAAGCATTTCTTTGTACACAAGATTGGTTGTATTTCATCAACTTGAAGAAACTTGTTTGAATTGATCTTCAAGTTCAAGAGGAGCTTGGTAGTCAATTGGTTTGCAATTCCTTTCTTCTTATTTATTTATTGTTATCTCGTGATCTTTAAATTGGTTATATCTTCTACTTCTCTCAAGTGATTTTGTTCATACATTGATTGATTTATTATGTGATCATTTAGAAAAGAGAGTAAATTTCATATTGAGCAAAAAAGTACCCATAACTTGATTAGCTTTATAATCAACTTAATTCACCCCCTCTCTTAGGTTGTCTCCGATCCTAACACAACTTGGTCTCTTGCTTGAATCTTGAGTTTTTCACTTTAATCTTGCAAAGTACTCCATAAAAGGTCTCATCTGAGGAAGATTAAGGGTTTTGGTGGAATGATTTGGGAGAAAGAAACACTTGATTTCCTTTTCTTCTTAGGGTATTAAGGTAACTCTATCAAGAAACTCTCTTTTCTTTTAATACTTGCATAAGAGTGGATTTAAGACTTGATATTGGTAGTTTTCATGAGAAATTTCATGGTTTGAGTGGTATTCAAAAATTTCAATTTTGATGGTAAAATTTCAGCTTTTATATGATGCTTTGAGCTTGGCCATGATTTAGTAATTTTGTCATGTGAATCTTCTAACTTTTACAAGTTATTTTGGCTTACTTATGGAAAATTTCAGTTTGTAGTTGAAATTTTCAGACTAGGGTTATAAATTTCAGCTCTGCCATGGTTGATTCTTGAGCTAGAAATTAACTATATTGGATGGTTTTGTGACCTTAAACAAGTGCACTTTATAGTCTATGACTTGTGGTTGTGATTGAGGTTGGATTGCTATAAATATTGGTGTTGAGTTTGGATGAAAAAATTAAAAAAATAAGGGAAGTGTTGCTAGAAATTTTCGCAGAGAGCTTTGCGCAGTTTTGGAAAAATTGCTATAACTTTGTATAGAAAAATCCAAATTGAGTTCTAATTATTGTGTTTGAAATTAAATTCAGAGTGCATTCTACCATGAAAATTTCAAAATTTTTCTTAATTCTTATGAATATCTATGATTTTTCAAAATTGACTGAATTTTCACACATGTTCTATTCTTCTACTTGATGAAGCAGCAACTTGAGACTAGAATTTGACTGATTTATGGATAGAATCTTACAAATATGTATTCTGAAAAATTGTAGTCATTTGAGTCTATTTTCCAAAGGTATAAAGTTTATAAATTTTGGACTTAAGAAGCTTGCGATACGATTTTTCAAACAGTGTCGTGCAAAACTGGAGAAAATTCTATTTTCTAAACTTGTTCTTGCTTCCATTTCCAACTTTAAGTTGGAGTTGTTAAACCATTTTGAGCTTGGTTTTATAAGTGGAATTGAGGTTTAAATGAAAGAAAATGAGTTTCTTCAAATCATTTTAGGTCGGACAATTTTCAACTTTGTATTTTGAAAGCTTTGTTCTAATTTCTTCAAATGTTTGACTATAATCGATGTTCTTGTGCTCCAAATGACTTTTGCAACGTTGATTTAGTAAGCATATGAGGTTTTCTCCTCGATTGCAACAAGAAAATATTATATTTTGATAGGTTATACGGATATAAAACTTATAAATTGATGCATTTTCTAAATGAAGTTTTGAAACCTCAATTTCTTCATGTAGTTTGACTTTGTATTGCTAGTGTTTTAGTATAGTATGTGACCATAGGATTCGAGAGAGTTCAAGAGGACGAACCAGGGTTAAAGTGAAGGATTTCAATTGATTGGTGAATGTTCCAATGCATGTTATTTAATTATACATGACTTGAGAAAACACTATTATTTGCTCAAGTGCTCTCTTTTGAATGACATGTGAATAGGTGAATGACCGTTGTGATTTTCTTGTCTTGTTAATTTGCTGTGAGCGCATGTTTACATTGCATAAATGCGTGATAAATATGCAAGAATGTAGGTCGATGTGTACTTTATCACATTGGCTGAACTGAGCTTAACCTATGCTGGCACCCTATCCGAGACCCGCCATTTGCGAGGTCAGATCAGCTGGATAGATTTGAATTTATAACTTACCAATGTTAAGTGCAAAGCTCAAAAGTCTTTGCCGAAAGGCCTTGAGTACAATATTTAATGTCGAATATTAAATGAGGGGATTGTTGATCTTTCGAAAGACATAAGGTAGGAGTTTGGAAGTTATAAGGTGGTAAAATATAGGGGATTGCTAATTGACAATTATAAGGTGAATGTTGTTCCCTGTGAGTCCTGTACTAATTTAATATTTAAATTATTGTTCATTTTTGTATTTACTTGAACGAATGATTGAATGCATGCATGAATGTTATTATTTATCAAGTATTTTACATTGAAAGATTCCTATTTTAATTAATTGCTGTCGCGCCCCACTTTTTGATAAGAAAAAATAAATGGTTTTGAGAAAGATGTTTTTGATTCAATTTTGATTAGAAAATGATTTTTGTGAGTTGAAAAAGATATGGGTCTAATATGGGACTTGAAAAAAAGCGACGATTCGACCCAAAAAATAGTTTTTAAAAGGGTTTTTGAATGAGAAATTGGAGTCGCCACTTGGTAATGATTAAGGTGTACCAAGTCACCTAAAAAGAACAAATTTTTAAAGATAAAGTAGTAAAACCCTTTCAAAAACGACTCCTAGTCCACGTAAGCCAAAGAAAGAGGTTCGGGAGTCACGTTTGACAAAGGGGAAGGCAAGGATAGAATCCAAGGCACCCCTTTGACCTAGCCAAGGCTAGTTGCGCGACTTAACCTTACCTTTCCTAGTTTTCTACCCAATGTATGCTCGCACGTTGGATATGACTATATGAATGCAAAACGGAAAGAAAAATGCAATCCTAGATTCTACGATGTCTCTTATGAGGCTTGTGGTCCCAAACCACATGAATTGTGGCGGCCAACAAAGGAAAGCCTCATAGAGGTCGATTAATGCAAATGAGATTCAAGTGTGCAAGTGTGAAAGTGTATGAAAGATGCAAGAAATGTAAGTGCAAGTGTGTGAAATTGTATAAAGGTGCTTGTGTGAAATTGTATAAAGTTCAAGTGTTTTTCGTGTGCAAGTGTATGAAAATAGAATAATAGATATATAATGTAAAGTGGAATGTCATTTGTGAAGTGAAAATAAGCAAGTGATAGGTAAAATGTAGTAAAAAAGTATGGTTTGAGAAATGTGAAAAAATGTGGGAGAGTGTGTAAGTGATAAAAATGAAAGTATGACCCTAGAGGAATGCAACAAGCCGGGTACGGGGGTGGACTCCTAACTTTTCGACTTTGATTTTCCCTTTGATTAGAAGGCAAAACTAGCGTGCTAAGGCCATCGAGTAGCCACACTCGCTCGTTTCCCTTATCAGAAGGGGACACTCAAGCAAAATGAACCCTATAGCTAGTATGGGATGCAAAACCTAAAATGAGGGGAAAAGGGGGTCGAGGATCATGCCAAATGATAAGACTAAGGAAAATGCGTGATATGTAGTGAACAGGCAAATAATGCATTAATGAAAAATAAAGGAAAAATCCTATTGGGTCTAGCGTTGGACTAGCCCTTTCTATGAATTCCTAATGAAATAATGAGCCACAACTAGCGTTGGACTAGTGTGGTGACGTACATTCATCCCTTCCATTCATTCATGGTTATGAAAGCAAGTAGACATGCCAAAACGCTCGTAAACACGTAGCACGTAGCACTTAGCATGCTCGACTAGATGCAAGAGCCTACTAAAGCAGTTTAACATGTAACAACAAAAGCAAGCAACCAAGGGGAAGGGGAAATGGACCAGATGCTCTACGAACCCTATCTATTACAAGCCAAGAGGTGTACACATACCCCATAAAAACATAAAGGGAAAGGGGAAATGGACCAGATGCTCTCCGAGCCCTATCTATTACAAGCCAAGAGGTGTACACATACCCCATAAAAACATAAAGGGAAAGGGGGAATGGACCAGATGCTCTCCGAGCCCTATCTATTACAAGCCAAGAGGTGTACACATACCCCATAAAACTTAAATAAAAGTGAAAGCAAGTAAATGCACGCAAGGAGGTAAGGAAAGCAACGTAGACATGCATATTCACATAACACGTAGGAGCACGTAAGGTCAAATGTAGTGCAAATGAGGGATAGAGTGTACCTCCCTTGAAATTGGGGTCCAATGAAGTGAAATCACTTATTTATCCTCCAAAATAAAAGAAATGGTCAAGGTACCAATTTATTTGCCAAAATTAAAGAAAACATGCAAAGACGGGCTTGCATGGTCATAAAGCTCTTAAATTCATGCATGAAGTGCAATTTAAACAAAGCATGGTAGTTAATTGAAACAAAACAAGCCATGAAGTTGTAGAGTTAAAATTTATCAAGGACCAAATTGATGAAATTATTTAATTGATTGGGTCCTAGTGGAACAAGGGGAGACTTGGGGGGTCAAAGTGCAATGTTAGAAAACTTTGGCATGCATGCATACGTACGAAATAAGATTTTCTGCAATGAACATCTTCTTGGCATTAACAACTGCTAGCTGCCTTTCTAATTCATACACAAATTCTAAACAACTTTAGCTAACCTTTTCACTTATCCAAACTTTGGATTAAACAACCAAACAATCAAGTTCCACATCTAACAAGCAAAACATGGATGGAAACTATACAAACACTCATGAATCCTTTATGCAAGATAGAAGAAGATTGCTGCAATTTGGAAGCTTTTGTAAAGGGTGGGATTTTTGGCAACAAATCTAGTTGTGACTTTCCTTTCCAAAACGCAAATTTCAGACCCAAGGCTTTGTTTAAAACAGAAAAAGTTAACCAAGATCATAATGCGGAACTAAGCCACAAGGTCCGAAAATTTGACAACAAACAAGTAAAAGCATAGCCAAAAACTGATGCAAATTTTTTTGGATAAACTTTCATGCAAAATAATCCAGCTACCTATTTCTATGTGACCAACAAACATTCAGTTCCAACTCAAATATGTTTAGACCCAAACGCCCAAAACCAATCTAGACATCATGACAACCATTTCAACATTCGAACAAACCAAAAAAACTTAGAAGAAAATCACGCAAAGGCTGGAAAATTCTGGGCAAACGTTTCGGCACTTCAAACCAGTTTTTCAAACATAAACCAACCAATTATCATACAATCTTTCTATCTTGTAACATGACACCTGTGGATTCTAACATCAAGATGGTCGGACAAACCAAGCAAAAATCTGAGCAAACTCAGTAAACAATCCTACAACAAGAAGAAAGAAAAATTCTCGACAGCCAATGAACATGAGGAATTCCAGCAACCTTGTGCGAATAACAAAGCTTTAACACGGAGAAAGATTCAAATACCGAGCTCACACTAGACTCCAAAAATACACAGCCAAGATACTATGTAAGAGAGAAACAGAGCAAGAGGAAAGAAAAAGGTTCCAAATCCACTCCAACTTATATTTGTTGCTGCCATTTTATTTCCTAACTCAAGTTTCCAATCAAATTTTGATCGAAATTTCCTAACCGAACATGCAGATTCTGAACCAAACAAACAAGTATAGAACTTCACCATCTAACAAGACAAACATAAAAAAAACCTATGCAAAAGTTTGCAAAGAAATTTATGCATTTAGCAAATCCCAGCCACGGTATTTTTCATCTCCATCAGGCCATCCAGATTTTTGATTCAAACAATAGCAGCCGGCATCGCAACAACATTTCAACATTTCTAACAAGACTCTTGTAATCTACGGACAGGGAAATAAAATGAAAGGTACTACCTTTAATCTTCTAAAAGGCGGACTGAAGTGTGATGATCAGAAGACAAATTCTTGCCCAGCTTCACTTAATCTTCAGTTTCACGTAGCCAAACCCCCTGATGCTCTCCTTCTTTCTGTCCAGTTCCTCGGTCCCTCCAGGCTTAGCTGCTGCCAAATCCTTCGCTCTCAAACCCCCGGTTTCGCTCCCCTCAGCTCTCCCTCTTGTTCCTTTGCTGTTTTTCTATCTCCTAGCTGTCTACTTTCATCCCCCCTCAAAACCTAGCCGCCAGTTTCTTCCCCAAACTCTCTGGTTCTCTCCCTCGGTCCCCTTCTCCAGCTCTCTCTTTCGGCTGCTGCTCTATCGTCCCTGCCTCCTTTGTTTTTCACAGCCCAGCCATCATCTAGTCCTCTCTGCGTTTCCCCCCCGTTTTCTAGCCGTCACTCCCCAGCCTTTTCTTTTGCTGTTTTTTCCTTTCCTCCCCGTCAGCTCCTCTCTCCGTGGTCTCCTCTCCGTAGCCTTTTTCTATCTTCACCCCCAAAAAACTCTCCCTCGCGGCTGCCTGCCCTCTTTCTATTTATATGGGAGCCCCAACCCTAAAACAATCTCTCCATATTTGCAGCCAAAGGGGCTGCCCAGCCCTTTGTTTGCAAGCTGCGGCAATACGCAGCTTGCAAGCCGCGTTTTACTTTTTTTTTTTTTTTTTTTTTTTTTTTTTTAACTTAATAAATACAGAATATAAATAGTAATAATATAACAAAACGACAAAACCATGTAAAAATAATAAGAATGAAAACAAATAAATAAAAAAAACAAACTAAATAAATAAAAACAACAAAAATGTCCATTTTTCAAATTTTCTTCATTTTTCCCTTTTTCTCTTCTTTTTCTTTCAAAATAACTTAATAAAAATAACCAAAGTGCAAAAAGGTTGAATTCAAAGAAATAAACATATTTTTGTGAACAAATTTCCCTTTTTCTTTTTTTTTATGATTTTTCTTTCTTTTCCTCTTTTTCTTTTTTTCTTTCAAGAAAGCATTGAATAAAAACAAAATGACTAAAACATATTTTTGATGTTTTTTCTTTTCTTTCTTTTTTTTTTTTTTCAACAAATTCTATGATAAAACTTAAAAATAAAAATAAAACTGGAAACTAAAAATTAAAAATGAACACGACAAATAAAAAACTAAAAATGCAATTACACCAAAAATTTGGTGTCTACAATTGCTCCACTACCAGTTTCTAAAGTTGAGTATCGATTTACTTGAACCTATATTACTTGAAAAAAAAGTGTTTACATGTTAAATTGTGTTATTCTCTTATTTGGCCTGTTTACTTGGAATGCTCACTGGGCGTAAATTCATCCCAAGTTTTGTTTTCCTTAACATGATTTGGATTCGAGAGTGTGAATACTGTTGGAATGTTTTGAGAGACTTTAAGTTTTTATTTTAGTAGAAATGATTGTACTGTATATATTTTTAGGTTGTAACTAAGATAAATGCCGAATGATGGATCTTTTGTACGCGAACCTGTGTAATAACTTTTGGATGTATGTAAATGTTTTGGGGTGTAATGAACATTATTTTGGTTAGTTTAGAAATTTCAAGCAATTCTTGCTATGGATTGTAGTGAGTCCTGACGAGAGTTGGGTAAGTGATCCGCTGACCCCTCTGATTCACCTTTGGGGAAAAGTGGGGCTGTCATAGTGGAAAAGTTAGTACTCGAGACCAAAACGCGTCATAGCATATGATGGATCCTATCTCTTATTGAGAACAACGAACCTCTTCTTCAAATCTATGATTGGACCCATGTTGTTACAACCCAAAATGCGCGTGATGAGATCATGAGTCAAGTAGATTCGAGTACCACACACCCAAGAGTCCACCAATTCTCTGTGTAGCTCACCTTATTAACGATGTTGGCATAAAACTTGTGAACCAAATTCAAATAGTAATGAGTCAACAAAGTGAGAATTGGCGCCTATCCCAGTTGATTAAACGCCTCTGTGATACAATATGCAGTCTCAATCTCCGAACTGATATGTTTTTCAAAGATGAACTCCAAATTAGCACATTTTTCGTGCCATTCTTGATTCCTCCAAATTGAGAATCTAGCAATATCATAAAGATCGGCCTCAGAGTGGCGAGACATGCTCGCCCATTGATGTCTCATCACTGGTTAGGGCGAAAGTGATCTTTCTTCTTTACTTTCTTCTAGTTTCTCACTCACCTTCATTTCTTCACTTCCTTCACTATCCTCAGTGTTAAAAGAGGAAGACTTGCGAATAATAGGTCTTTTTCCTCTTGTCAAGGTATCTAAGAAAGAAAGTATAATTAGTTTCTTATACCAGACCAAAATTTTGCACAATTTATATATTATAAAAGAAATAATTCTTATAAAATGTCTAAGGAATAATCTTTTCACTTATAGTAACCGTAGGCATTCTACAAAATTATCATTCATGTAGAGGAATCAAAATTGACTAAATTAACCACGAGTACATATCTTTATATCATAAACATTCAATTAAATTATCCAAAATTATGACATTAAAGACATGACTTTCAAAATTGCCAAAAATTGTCAAAAATTGTTAAAGTCACCAATTTATTAAAATAGGCAATAAATATTATCAATTTAGTGACTTTATCAATAATCATGTTTATAGCGGGAACAAATTAACTACAATTAACAATATTTAGGCAAAAACATGATTAATAAAACATTATCCCAAAAATTTATAAAATTCATCAAATTTACTCTATACATAATTTACATGCTAAAATATCATCAACCCACCATGTTTAGCCATAAACATCCATCCAAAAGGCTCAAATAATAATTTAGACTATTTTTCTAAATTTATCCAAATATAACAACTTTAAATTTTAACAATTAATAAAACATCCAATTGTTGCATTTGAACATGTAAACATGTTTAAACAACCTTAATAAGTATAATGGAGGTAAAAAATATCAACATAATCAAAACTTTAAAATTAGAAGATACCTGAAAATTCAGAAAATTGAAAAATATCCACTTCTAAATTACAAAGATTTGATGACCAAAGTCACCTCAATCATGAAGAATGATGTTTGGAGAAGATTATGCAAAAAAATCGTATGAAAAACACCCCAATTGACCTCCAATTGAAGAATTTAAGAACTAAGAACCCTAACCCTCCATCTTCCTAAAATTGAATTTTTGAATGTTTTTCTTGAATTTTAATCGGTTAAAGTGGCTCTATGAAGATTAAAAAGTATTAGGTTGATGATTTTAGCAAAGAAATGGAGTAAAAATGCAAGATTATGAAGTGTGTGCGTGTGTGAGTGTGTGCAATACGTGAGGAGAAGAGAAGAAGAACAAGAATGAAGCATGATACAAATTCAGGCTTCGAAGAAGTGTAACTGGGGGACCTAACCAAGCTAATCATGAAACGGATTATAATTGGTTGACAAAATTGGTGGAGAAAACGTAGAAACTGTCCGACGGTTTCTTGTCGGACCAACTTTTACAATTTTTAGCAATTTTTGTAGTTTTAAGTAATTTTCTATTTTCTAATGTTGATTTGGGCCTTGTAATCCTACTAAGGCATATCTAGCATGTTTAGTACAATAAGTTGTGTCTTATTAGTGTTCAAGTCACATTAAGAAACTTATGTTTTTCCAATTAGAATTAGGGTTTTTAGTCTTATAAGGTTATAAATAGCCAATTTTATGCAACTTTTCAAAGGTAAGATGATTATGAATAAAATTGTGAGAGTTCTTTTTCTTTCATATTGCTTGGGAATGTTCCTTGATACAAAGTGCGTTATGTTTCATTTGTTCAAATTTGGCTTATCAGTTCAAGATCACGTTAAATTTTGGTGGCTTACTACATTTCTAAACAGTCTCAAGCTATCTTTGATTGATTTAAAATCCATCTTTTGTATCCATAACTTGATCAAAATAGATCCTTCCGTTGCTTGTGCAATTCGCTTTTTCGAGAGCGGGAGTTTGGGGGTTCGAGTTTGCATCAGTTAATATCAGAGGTTTGACTTTTGATTCAGGTTAATATCCTTTTTTTTTTCTTAGTTTCCTCTTTGTTCTTCTACCAAACCCTAACCAATTCAAAAAAAAATCCTATTCATCGTACTGTAGTGACACTGTTCATCCAAAAAAAAATTTGCATACCTTGTGTTTGTTTCTTGTTGTTGGTTTGGGTGTTTCTTGAAAATTTTGGATTGTATCATCGTGATTCTTGAAAATCTTGAATCAAAAACTTCAAAATCTTGTGATTCTTGAAACTCTAGTTCATCTTCTTGAACTTGGAATTGCAGATGTTCTTGTTTCTTAATTTAAATTGAAAAAAAAAAGAGGAAAACAATTGATCTATGAAAAAAAAAGAAAGGAAAAAAGTTCTTAGATGGATCACAGTCTTGAATTTGGAAACAAGAAAATAGTCTTGAATTTAGAAACCAAATTTGACTTGGATTGTTGTCAAAATCTGGTCACATGAATCCTTGTCCAAGTTGGTTTGTTAAACTGTTTGACACACTTAGGAAAGCTCCTTAAAATAACATCCTTGCTTTCCAGACGTGAATTCAAAAATAAATTGATCTAAACTTTCAAATTCCAACCAAGTACAATTGGGTAGAGTCTCAAAGTTTCCAAATTTTTGCCGACTCAATGTCTTATAAATTCTTGTTGCGCCCCATTTTTAATGAAAAAAATAAGATTTTCGGGTTTATAAAAATGAATTTTGATTTATTTTAAGTGAAAATGTGTTTTTGATTTCTAGAGAATAAATAAAGAAAAAGGGCCTATAATGGGACTTAAAAAGTGCGATGATTTTGGCCCAAAAAAATAGTTTAAAAGCGGTTAAAAAAATAGGAATCACCACTTGGTATTGTATTAAGGTGTACCAAGTCACCTAAAATGAATTTTAAATAAAAAGTAGAGAAAACCCTTTTTAAACTGCTCCAAATCTTCGAAAATCAAGAGAAAAGAGCTCGGGAGTCACGGTTGAAGAAATGAAAGGCAAGGATAAAATCTAAGGCACCCTTTCAACCTAACCAAAGCTAGTTGCATAATTTAGTCGAAAATTTTCTTAATTTAACCTAAAAAACTTATCACATTTGGATGTTACTATATGAATGCAAATCTAGACTTAGTGGCTATCGGGAGGGTTGAGATATCTCTTCGAAGTTTAATTGGTGCAAATCACATTAATTGTGATGCCCAAAAATAATTCTTAGAAAAGGTCAAGGATATGTAAAGAGTGAGGTTCAAAGAAAAAGAAAAAATTATAATATATAAGTATACGTGACCTAAAAAAAAGAATGCAACATAACGGGTACAGGAGTACTAAGATTCGTGACTCAATTTTTCATTTTATAGAGGAGATATGAACGTGCTAAAGTTAAGGACTCATACTCGTCCATATCCCATATTCAATGGGGTGCTCTCCTGATCTAGTCAAGCAAAATGCACTAACCTATTTCTATTTTTTCTTAAATGGAATGCAAGTCTAAATCTCATGTTTCACATATACGGATAAGGGATATACATATAAAGGAAATAGCAGGCAAAAATGGTAAGGATCCTAAAAGTAGAAAATATGCATGAAATGTAGTGATTTGTCACACAAATATGATCTAGCGCATGGATGATCCCTAAGGGTCTAACATTGGACTAACCCATTTCTACAAGTTTTCACTAGCGTTGGACTAGTGAAAAATCGGCGAGAGTGGCCACAACTAGCGTTTGACTAATGTAGTGATGTCATGCATTTATTATATTTAAATAAATCATATAAAACATAATAAAAGCAAGTAAATACATAAATCACATAGAGCACATGGCATATAAGCATATATCTAGATGCAAAAATCCTAAGAAAGCAAGTAAACATGTAAACGCACAAGCATGCAAGCACACAAACAAATAAAAGCAAATAGAGACATAACTATTACATTCGGGGGTCCTAACTATAATCTAGGGAGGAATAGAATAAAATACTAACCTAACTATTACATTCATCTAACTAATTACATTTTTAATAAGAATCAAAACCTATCTATTACATAATCTATCTAAATACATGTCTTGAACCCCTATCTATTACATTTTGGCATTTAAATGCCTCTCAAATGATCATTAAAATTAAATTAAATATATGACACTTAAAACAAATAAAACGAATAACCCAAAGAAAAATCACTCAAAAACATGCAATTACATACATAAAAACACATAAAGGCATGTAATGGGATTTAAAATAACACAAAAAGATACCTTCCTTGAAGTAGTAGCTATTTTGGAGGGTGGATTTGCCCTATTTAACTCCAAAATTTAACAAAAATCATCAAGGCACCAATTTAATTAACAAATAAATCACAAGCAAATAGAAATAAATATGAAATCTATCAATTTAGGCATTCAAATGGAATATAATTAGTAATTAAAAAATAAAAGTAACTTCTATCTAAGAAATCAAACAAAAAAGGACTTAATTGCAAATATTGAGAAAATGTTGGGGGCTAAATTATTATTATTACAAAATTTTGGGGTAAAAATTAAAGAGAAATAAAATTAAAGTGCTCAAAATAAAGCCCACCAAACCCAATGCTAAAATTCACAAAAATAAATCAAAACCCACTTGCTCCACTTGCTAAAATTAAACAACAAAAAGAATCACCTAAATCTTTATTTCTTTTGCTAAAACCCAAATCAAAACTATAAATCTATCAAAATTATTAAACCTCAAATTCCCTCCTAAATCTTATGAATAATCTGTCCAAAGAATCATATTAAAGCATGCCAAAGAAAATTAAAATTTAAAGGGGCAAAAATTGGTTCCATTTCAGACATTTCTGGGCCATAGTGTCAAATTATGCAGAACTTGAGGGGCTAAAGTGAAATTTCCACAATATTTCATGCATCCTGCTTGAAGGTTTTTGCAGTTCATTCTTCTGCAACTTTTGTTGGGTTTTCATTTTTCGGCAAGAAAGTCTACCAAATATGCAAGTCCAGAAGCAAAACTGAAAAAATAATGAAACCCCCAACGACATCCATGTCTCATTTACTCAAACACCACATTTAATCACAAGCCAACATGGGGAATCTTCATCCCACTATTCATGAATAGAAACAGCAAGAGCAAACAACAGCAACGACCAAGAAACCCAAGAACACGACCCAACAATGAATGAAAATGAAAGGAATTAAGACATCAATCTAGGAGAGTACCTCATGAAACTTTTTGGATCGAAATTAGGACAAGAAACGATGTGAAAGAGTTGCTGGAGTAGCTCCGTTGCGGCTTGGAACCCGCACCAGTGAGACGAAGTAACGGGATTTGGGGCTGAATTCAGGAGCCCTCTCAACGTTATTTTCAAAAGTAATCAGAATAAAACTCCTTCTCCTAACTACCTAGTGTTCACAGAAACAGAAATCTACCAGAATCAAGCTAAAATGAAAGAGATAAATTTGTCACATTATGGCTGAAAATCAGCCATTTTCTGCGAAAATTTC
The DNA here is from genome assembly GCF_003713205.1 of Coffea eugenioides. Lineage (NCBI taxonomy): Eukaryota > Viridiplantae > Streptophyta > Magnoliopsida > Gentianales > Rubiaceae > Coffea > Coffea eugenioides. Next base: position 47,877,030 of record NC_040037.1, on the reverse strand, counting down.
TGCAGAAAATCTTTTTTTCCTTTTCCTCTCTTTTTGCTATTTTTTCTTTCGTCAGCAACCACTCCTCTCACCCTTTCTTACTCTCCCAGATTCTCTCCTCCGCCTCTGCTCTTGTTTCTCCCTTTTTCTTTTCTCTTTTTTCCGCAGCTCCCTTTTTCCTTTTCTTCTTTTTTTTTCTTCCCCCGTTTCTCTCTTTTGTTTCTTTTTCCTCTTGTTTTTCTTCTTGTTTTTCCCCAGATTTCCCCCTCCTCTTTTCTTTCTCTTCTCCTTTCCTTTTTTCCTCTTCCTTTTCCTTTTCTCCTTCGTTCCTGAAACCCTCTTTTTCTCCGAAGCCTCTCTAGTTCTTCCCTTTCTATTCCAGATTTTTCTCAACCCCTCTACAGTCTCTCTCTTTCTTACTCTCCTCAGATGCTCCTCCTCCTCCTCCCTTGTTTTCTCCTTTTTGTTCAGCCGTAACCCTCTCTTTATCTCCCTTCTCTTCTCTCGGTTTTTTCCCTTTTCGTTCTTGCCCCGTAGCCTTTTTCTTTCTTCCCTTGTTTTTCTTCCCCCCCCCCCCCCGCGAAGCTCCTCTCTCAATTTTCCTCCTTGTTCCAGATTTTTCCCAAATTCGACCTGTCCTAGCCACCTAGCGCCTAAATATTGTGGTGTGCAAAAAGACAAAGACACATGTCTAATGATCACCTAACCCACTTAGCTACCATGCATGCCTTCTATCTATTTTTTTCTTTTTATTTTATTTTTTAAAATAAATTTAGGGTAATCAAAATGTTAAACTCCTATTTGAAATTGCCTTGCAAATTTTCATTTATTTTGAAGAAATTGAATTTGAAAGGATTAAAAACATATTTTTGTGAGACTTTTCTTTTTTTGAAAATTTAATGCAAAAAATGTTTGTTTTGTTGATTATTTTTTAAAAGAAGATGAACCTAATTCAAAAAATACCTAACTATCATTTTGCGAGTTTTGATTAACTAAAATTAAATTAAATTAAATTAAATTAAATGAAGTAAAATTAAAATTTTGGTGTCTACAATTCTAGCCATTTGTTTTTCTATTTTTGTATAATTTTGACAGGTGTCGAACCTGTGCAATAATAATTAATAAAACCTAACTACCACTTAAAACAGTCAATAATCAATTCGAGTACTGGAGCAGGGACTCTAGGTGTGCAATGGGTTACTTGATTCACCCTATTCCCGAAGAATTTGCTTAATCCGATATACCTGAATAAATTATTTAACTAAATTCCCTAACTAGTAGACAGTGGTAAGCAGGGTCGTCTCCTCAGGGACTAGCAAGATATTTTGTTTCTTTTCAAATCAAGATTAATGGGGGGTTTTGGTATCAAATGCCAACTAAACAAATTAAATGCAGAAAATAATTAATTAAAAGAAATAACTAAGAGAAACTCTAGCCAATGGTATACTTCAGAAATGGTTCATGCAACTGATCATCGATTCAAAGGTAATTCCAACATTAATTAATAGATTGGTTATAGTTGTCATGCACGCGATAAACAACCAACCCTTCCTTAATTTATCGATAGCTAAGGTACGACCGTTAGCTATTTCTCTAACCTAAAAACACCCCAGGTACAACCGTAGGATTCAATTTCTAGATTGCATTAATAAATAGAAAGGCCCAATCCTAACTAACAAACACGCTACGAGGGTTTGTTTAAGTTAGATTTTATGTTCCCCTGACGTAAACCCAATTATGCCAGTTGCTATTGAGATAGAGATAACGAATAATTACGGATTCAGTTATCCCTATTTAGTAAAATAGCCTATATGAACAATTAATTATTGCGCACTAATCAATCATACATAAGAGTTATAACAATTAAAAGCAGGGAACATATAAATATCAATAAATGAAGAAAATAATTAAGAATAATTTAGATCTCATAGTAACTGCTAAACCAATTCGTCAGTTGCCCCCTTGACTAGAATTAGCGAATTAGCCCGCCATTAATGAAGGATAAGCCGCGCGTGTGGAAGTGGGAAAGGTTCGCAAGTCGGTTCTCCCACTCCGGTCAACCCCAGGAGGAAGAAGCACAAGATTTTATCGCCTCCAATTGTCTCCAAAAAGAACAACGCAAAAGAGGGTCTGATGCCCTATTTCAATGTCGGTCAAAGCCAATTGGAAAGCAAAGCTAATAGTCAACAATTGCGGCCCTTATTTTCTTCTCCTAATTGCTAAGCAAGATATACGAGAGAAAAGGTTCCTCAATTGCTTGATTTCTCAATTTGTCAATTCAAACATGAAGAGTTGGTTTCTCACAAGTCAACAATAATGGCTTCCCCCCTCTGATGCAAAGGCCAATCCCTTTTTAAAGAACAACCCGAAAAGAAAACCTAAACTAGCCGATAAGATTCCGTCCTCCTCTGGCAATTGTTATTGTTTTTCCAAAATTAGCCCCTGACTCCCTCTAAATAGAATAAAGTAATATCTATTACAATTAAGTTTCTTCAGCTTCTCAATCGAACCCCACAGCGACAAATCTTCTAAATTTTGACTTTAAGTACTTTTCAGCGTCCATTCTTGCAATTAGCATCAAAACAAAATATCAGTAGAATCCACCCAATTAATGAAAATATTTAGTGAGATAAACGTGCATTAATGCCCAAAATACCCTACTAAAATGCACCCTATCAATCTCCCCCACACCTAAACTATGCTTGCCCTCAAGCATAATTAACTCAGAAGCGCAATCAAGATATTAAGCAATTCACAGCAGTTCATACCAAGAATGGCATCCCAAATTTCCCAATAACCTCACCGAAATCAGAATATACCAAATCAATTTCTCCGCAGTTCAAAGTGCACTCATTCACTCCAAGTGTATAGCATATGTATATAAGATAACTCTCAAATCAACACAATAGGATGGCACTACCATAAGCTTGCTCTTATATCATATCGCCACCACTTACTTGTGAATTTAAATGCAACAATCAAGGGACTTTGCAAGGTTGTAATGGGGCTAGGGTGAGGAGGTCGGATAAAAAGGATTCAAAAGGGTGTAAAAGTATAAAGAAAGTGCTCAGAAACTCATTACACAGATTCCTGCACATTGGGAACTTCAAAGCACCTCAACCATCCCTCAAGCGAAGTAAAAATTGGCATTTGCCACAACCTTCGACTTTTCTTTCTCCTCTTTTTTCTTTTGCTCTTCTTTTTCCGAGAAAGATTTTCAATAACTCCCAACCAGCACCATAAAAATCAACTTTACTTGCTGATTTCCTGCACTTTGTCTTCTTTTCACTTTTCTCTTTTTTTTGTGTTTTTTTTTTTGTACGGGATAGGTGTAATGCCTCTCAATTAATACTCCAAAATTCTGTATAATGAAATCAAAGCACTTCTTCACACGAGGTTCAAAAGAAAGTCTAAAAAGAGATTTTACGGCTAAAAACTAGGGTCCCAAGTGAAGAATAGGAGTTAAGGCTCAACTTGGCTCCCAAATGGTTGTAAATAATCCGAGGGTTGGTTTTAAGAAAGTCCAAAAATGGCTCATTCCTAGGTGCCCTATCATTTTAATGCATTAAACTCATTTAAATGTGGTCTTGACATGCATAACCAAGCAAGTTCTAGAATGACAAACCATGTGCACTAACCACTCAAACAAACGAAAAATTATGCTCAAAAATTGCACAAGTGATCAAATTTTTGTCAAGTTTGGCATATTCATCAATCAACACATCATCGAGGAAAAATGAAACACCCCATGGTATGAACTTACTACTTATACTCATATCCCGATTTCATTCATCACCGTTTAAAGAAGAAAACTACTAAGGCAAGGAAAATTTAATCAGACAACTAAAAACACAACTAAAGCATAGTTAACCCTCCCCCACACCTAAACCTTACATTGCCCTCAATGTAAGCAAAGAAAGATCAAAACAGAGGTATTGGGGCAACGACACTTCCCTTAAAAATGGAGGAGGACAGAAATGGACTACAGCTGTGGAGGAAAAGGCGGGCGGAAACCCACATGATGGAGATACTGCGCTAAATTCTGGGCCATCCCGCCCATCTGACGCTCCATCCGCTCCATACGAGTGTCCATGTGCTGCATCTGGAATCGAAGGGCTGTACCCTGGCTATCGGCGGAGGAAGACGGTGGAGGCACCGAAGAGTACGGTCCGGGGCCCTCCCGGCCCAGTCGAGGGGGCAGGTCCACTCAAGGGGACCGTAGCCTGTGGGGTGGAGGTGGAATGCTTGTTCTTGCCCTTATTTTTTGGTTTAGTCATTTGAAATCAGAGGGCAGGGCAAAGGCAAGGGAATGATATTCCAAAGAGGTCAACAAACAGCTAGCAAAGTAAATGATTCCCAGTCACAGCTTCCAATCACAGACAAGTGCAAAAACAGACAATAAACTTACCCTAAAAGCTAATTAATCCTGTGAACAGCAAAATTTTCCCCAAACACTACCAGATCAACCCAAAAATCACTTAATTAGAAAACCGCAGCAACATTCCCCAAAAAATCAATTAAATTAGCAACCCAAATAAGAACTTCCCCCAAATATCACTGGTTGAAGACAAAATTTAACTATTAGTCAGCAATCAACCACAGATATATACCACAGCACCTAAACAAGCACAAAATTTCTATCCTCAGCTAGCAAGTCAACAATCTGGCCTCAGCTAAGAAATTAAAATCTGGCATCAGCTAATGAAAACTAGTAATCTGGCCTCAGCTACTTAGTGACAGAAAAATAAAGAAAGAATTCACCGGAGGTTTGGAGTAGGCAGTGGATGACAGTGAAGAGAGAAGAGGCGGCACGGAGGAGAAAGGTGCGACGCGCGTGAGAGCCACGCGCGTGGGCTGCTGCTGCTGCTGCGTTGGTCGAGCGCGCCCCTGCGCCGCGCCTGAGCTGCGCGCCTGGCTGCTGGTGCTGGTGCTCTGGTCGCGCGATGGGCAGAGGCTGGAGCTTACGAAGGGGAGGCGCACGGGTGACGTGCGCTGGGTAGTACGCTGGCGTGGCTGTCGCGAGCTGCTGGGCTCGCTGGGTTGCGCTGGACTGCGCTGGGGCCCAGGCGTGCCAGGTGGAGCGGTCGCGCGCTGCGCGCGGGCTGGGCGGCGCACAAGGAACTTGCGCAGAGGGCGCGCTCAGCGGCGCGCTGAAGCAGGGTGGCCGCTGGCGGAGGATCTGAGCTGGAGGGCGGCGGCGTCGAACAGCAATGAGTGGCGTGCGGCGCGGTGAGGAGCGGCGGCGGACGAAGCAAAAGAGGGGAAAGAAGAAAAGAAAGAAAATAAGGAAGAAGAAGAAAGAAAAAGAAAAAGAGTAGGGGCTTCGGGTCCTTTGAAAATTTTTTTTTTTTTAATCCTTTAGCGTGACCACCTAGCGTGGGCACGCCTAACTGCCCCTAGTCTTTTGACCATCCGACGAAAATTCTTGATCCTTTAGCCTGACCACCTAGCGTGGGCACGCTTAATTGCTACAGAGTCTTCTGACCGTCACCTTCCAACCCTTTTCCTCAGACGTGACCACTTAACGTGGGCACGTCTAACTGCCAATTTCCTGCCACAAAAAATCAAACTATTAATTGACACTAACACTTAACTAAAACTTCAAAAATGTATGAAAACTGAAACAAAGTCTTAGATTGCCTCCCAAGTAGCGCCTTTCTTTAATGTCTTTGGCTAGACATTGCACCACTCTTTAGTCTGGATGTAATTGAATTTTTCTTGTAATTGGTGGCCTTCCTCCGGGATCCACGTGGCCATTGAGTGCACCCTTTTTCCTAAATTTTCTCTCCATTTTCACCTCATAAACTGCTTTCATCCTATAGGACTTGTTCGCAGCAACCTTGAATTTACCCCTACCAGCAAACTTAGAAAATTCTTGTACAGAGGGATTAGTGGCATAAATAGCATATACAGACTGAAAGTTAACAGGATGTTTCTTTGTATCAAAGATATTAAAGTGGACTATTTCTCCATCAAATTTCATCGTGAGAGTACCCTTACTAATATCAATTTTAGTCTGGGCAGTACTCAAAAATGGTCTTCCTAATATAATGGGTGATGGATTTGGGGCACTTCTATCATCCATGTAAAGCACATAAAAATCAGCAGGAAAAATTAATCCATCTACTTGCACTAAAACATCCTCAATTATCCCATCCGGGTAAGCACATGTACGATCAGCCAATTGAATTATTATCTCCGTTTCTTTTAATGGTCCTAAATTTAGGGAATTATAGATTGACTTAGGCATCACATTAATAGAAGCCCCTAAATCTATCATGGCATTTTTGATACTAGAATGTCCAATCTTACAGGGAATAGTAAACATACCTGGATCCCCGCATTTGGGTGGAAGTTTCCTTTGAAGTACAGCTGATACATTCTCTCCTACCATCACTCTTTCATCACCCCTTAGCTTTCTTTTGTTAACGCACAAGTCTTTCAAGAACTTTGCGTATTTGGGTACCTGCTTAATCACATCCAATAGTGGGATGTTTACTTGAACTTTGCGGAACACATCCAGGACTTCTTTTTCCCTTTCTGCCCTCTTTGTCTTTTCCAACCTGCAAGGAAAAGGAGCTAGATTAGATTTAATAGGGATTGTAGGAATAGATGTTACCTTAGGGTCTTCGCGAATGTGTCCTTCCTCTTCGATTTCCTTTTCTTTCTCCTCCTCACTTTTGCTTTTTGAATTTTCCACTTTAGGCCCTTCCAGTTCCTTACCACTCCTCAGCGTCATGGCACTTACATTTCTAGGATTTTTCTCAGGTTGAGATGGCAATTTTCCATGAGCGTGGGACTCCAGGGGATTGATGGCAGTTGCCAATTGGCTTATTCGAGCATCCATATCTTTCATGCCTGCTCTGGTGTCCTGCTGGAACTGAGTGGTGCTCATGGTTAAAACTCTAGTTTCTTGCTGGAGTTGAGCCATATTCGTGGTCAATGACCTGGTCTCCTGCTGGAGCTGTCTAGTCTCTTGCTGGATCTGGGCGGTAGTCGTAGCCAGACTCTTGACAATATCTTCCAAGGAACTTCCTGCGTTGGAGGATGAAGGTTGCGGTTTCGGTTGCCATGGTTGCTGAAACCCTGGTGGACGATTTGAGAGTGAATTTTACGGTCGGTTCCCATAACTGAAATTAGGATGGTCTCTCCAATCGGGGTTGTATGTGTTGGAATACGGGTCATACTGCCTGCGGGGTGCGGGCACGCCTCCGGCCATGTTTACCTGTTCTGCCCCGTCCTCTTGCAAAAGGGGGCACGTGTCCGTGCAGTGGTCCATGCTAGTGCAGATGCCACAAACTCTAGCTCGCGGCGTGTCTCTCATGGTTAATTGCCTGACAGCAGACGTCAACTCTGACAGTTGCTGCTGTATGGATGAAGTCTCTACCTCGTTGACTCTACGGGTAGGGTTGCTCTCACGGAAGACAAATTGTTGGGAGTTCTCTGCCATGGCTTCGATCAGGTCCCATGCTTCCTTCGCTGTCTTATTCGCCAGGGCTCCTCCGCTCGCAACGTCAATAATACTCCTGTCAATTGACTGGAGCCCTTCATAGAAGTACTGGATCAACAATTGTTCACTAATTTGATGCTGTGGGCATCTAGTGCACAACTTGTTGAACCTTTCCTAATAGTCGTACAAGGACTCCCCGGAGTACTACTTGATGCTGCATATCTCCTTCCTCAAACTCGCAACCCGGGATGCGGGGAAAAACTTTTCTAGGAATTTCTTTTTCAATTGTGCCCACGTGGTGATACTACCTGCAGGTAGGTAGTATAGCCAATCCTTCGCTGCATCCTTGAGAGAGAAGGAGAAAGCTCTAAGTCTTATTTGCTCCTCAGTGACCCCAGGAGGTTTCATGCTAGAGCAAACCACTTCGAACTCCTTGACGTGTTTGTGAGGTTCTTCACCAAAAAGACCATAAAACGAAGGTAAGAGCTGAATCAACCCCGATTTCAGCTCGAATGAGGTATTCTCAGACAGAGTTGGGAAAGTGATGCACAAGGGCTGGTGAGTCAGTTCCGAGGTAGCCAGCTCCCTTAATGTCTGGGTATTGGCCATGCAAAATTCGTCTTCTACTGACTCGTTTGCAGAAGATAAGTGCCCTTCTTTTCGTCTCTTGGTCTCTTGCCTTCGCCTACGTGCTGCCTTCTCAACCTCAGGTTCGTATATCAATTCACCTGTGCGAGAAGAACTGGGCATAAACTAGCAAAAATATCAAGAAAAATAAAATAAAATAAAACAAAATAAAAGGCTGAATTCAAAAAGAAACAAATAATTCAGATGCCAGTCCCCGGCAACGGCGCCAAAAATTGACAGGTGCCGAACCTGTGCAATAATAATAAATAAAACCTAACTACCACCTAAAGCAGTCAATAATCAATTCGAGTACTGGAGCAGGGACCCTAGGTGTGCAATGGGTTACTTGATTCACCCTGTTCCCGAAGAGTTTACTTAATCCGATATACCTGAATTAATTATTTAACTGAATTCACTAACTAGTAGACAGTGGTAAGCAGGGTCGTCTCCTCAGGGACTGGAGAGAAATTTATTCCTTTTCGAATCAAGACAAATGGGGGGTTTTCACGATTAAATGCTAAGAATAAAGTAACTGCAGAGAATAATTAATTTAAAGAAATAATTAAGAGAAGCTCTAGCCAAGGGTACACTTCAGAAATGGTTCATGCACTGATCATTGATGCAGAAATAATTCCAACATTTATCAACAGATTAGTTATAGTTGTCATGCACGCGATAAACAACCAACCTTTCCTTAATTTCTCGACAGCTAAGGTACGACCGTTAGCTATTTCTCTAACCCAAAAACAACCCTAGGTACGACCGTAGGATTTAATTTCTAGATTGCATTAATAATTAGAAATGCCCAATCCTAACTAACAAACACGCTACGAGAGTTTGTTTAAGTTAGATTTTATGTTCCCCTGACGTAAACCCAATTACGCCAGTTGCTATTGAGATAGAGATAACGAACAATTACGGATTTAGTTATCCCTATTTAGCAAAATAGCCTATATGAACAATTAATTATTGCGTACTAATCAATCATACATAAGAACTATAACAATTAAAAGCGGGGAACATATAAATATCAATAAATGAAGAAAATAATTAAGAATAATTTAGATCTCACAGTAACTGCTAAACCAATTCGTCAGTTGCCCCCTTGACTAGAATTAGCGAATTAGCCCGCCATTAATGAAGGACAAGCCGCGCGTGTGGAAGTGGGAAAGGTTCGCAAGTCGGTTCTCCCAATCTGGTCAACCCCAGGAGGAAGAAGCACAAGATTTTATCGCCTCCAATTGTCTCCAAAAAGAACAACGCAAAAGAGGGTCTGATGCCCTATTTCAATGTCGGTCAAAGCCAATTGGAAAGCAAAGCTAATAGTCAACAATTGCGGCCTTTATTTTCTTCTCCTAATTGCTAAGCAAGATATACGAGAGAAAAGGTTCCTCAATTGCTTGATTTCTCAATTTGTCAATTCAAACATGAAGAGTTGGTTTCTCACAAGTCAACAATAATGGCTTCCTCCCTCTGATGCTGCGGCCAATCCCTTTTTAAAGAACAACCCGAAAAGAAAACCTAAGCTAGCCGATAAGATTTCGTCCTCCTCTGGCAATTGTTATTGTTTTTCCAAAATTAGCCCCCGACTCCCTCTAAATAGAATAAAGTAATATCTATTACAATTAAGTTTCTTCAGCTTCTCAATCGAACCCCACAGCGACAAATCTTCTAAATTTTGACTTTAAGTACTTTTCGGCGTCCATTCCTGCAATTAGCATCAAAACAAAATATCAGTAGAATCCACCCAATTAATGAAAATATTTAGTCAGATAAACGTGCATTAATGCCCAAAATACCCCACTAAAATGCACCCTATCAAATTTCATCCATCTTTTAAGTTATTGCCAAGTTTTTTTCAGTCAAGTCTCATCAAGTCACATTCAAATGCGATTGCAGATGCTTTGGCTTACTTGACCCTACGATCGGATGTCCGATTCTCAAGTGAAGCAGCTCTCCCTTCTAAAGTTCGGTCTATTTTGAAGTTAGATAAGCTGTCAATTCTGTATGTAAGAATATGTACTGTTTCAGGTTAGGTTAGATCACACGGTTAGTGTAATTTTTCTCTACTTTGCTAATAAAGATCGGATTTATCAACAAAAGATTCACAGTCATTTGTCTTAAACTCCTAACCAATGCCACTGTGTCGATTGAATTATTAAGCTTTCTTAATCAATTGTGAGCAAAGTCAATTTGTCTCAAGGATTGTGATCAATGACTTGAAAGAGTGGGGAGATTAATAGAGTGTGCTTACTTGAGTACGAGAATGAATGGATACACGTAAAGGAGTGTTGTGAGGCAACTTCTTTTCTTGTCACTAACCTTTCTTGTAGATTAACATATACAATTTGGCCGAATGAGAGGTCTATCTCTAGATATTCAAGTGGAGGAACTTATCAAAGTCATGATTGGCGAGTCTTGAGGAGGAATTAAGAGGATATCGAGGAGTTGGTTCTTCTAACTCTAAAATATTCATATCATCTTTCAGCGGTCTTAAAGATCCAGATGCATGCTTAACATGGGTAAAGAAAGTGGAATGCTTCTTTGGACATGAATCTTATACTGAGAAGGAGAAGATAAAATTGGCTACCTGTACTTTTAATCATTATGCTTTAACATGGTGGAATCAATTTGTGAAGGAACGTCGGTTGTACGGTCTATCATCAATTGCTGCTTCGGGTGCATTAAAGAAGACAATACTGAAGAGATATGCTCCTGCTTACTTTACAGAGTTGCTGCAAAAATTTCACTTACTTAATCAAGGTTTTAAAAACCATGTTGAGTATTTTGAAGAGATGGAGTCAATAATGAATCAAGTTAGGATTGAGGAAGATCTAGACACTACTATAGATCAATTTTTGGATGGTTTGAATAGAAAGATTGTTGATCACATTAAAGTACTACCTCATATAAAGTTGAGAGATGTGGTAAGTATGGCGATTAAAATTAAAAGGCAACTTCAAAGACGGAAAGAGGAGGTTCATCTGACAAATTCCACACCTAAGTCTAAGAATGAGCCACATGAGGAGTCATGGGGAATATCTACCAATGACTTCTACAAATGAAGCAAGTAAAGGAGAAAGTTGAATACAATACTCAAATATCTTCTAATACGGACTTTGTGGATGCCGTTGCCAATGAAAAGCCATCTAAACCCATCCAAAGTGAAATTGAATTTGAACAATCATTATTGAAGTTGCGGAATGGGAGGAGGAAGTTGAGAGTGAGATAAAAAATGGACAAAGTGCGAAAGTACATGATGTAAAGTCGAGAGAAGTGATAATAAAAAAGAGAGTGCATTGTGTTTGAATGAGAACGTGAGTAAGAGTTCTCTTGAGATAGCGAGTATGATTGTAAAAATTGAGAGAATTAGTGAGAGTACTTATTTGTCTACTAACAATTTTAACTTTGCATTGTTTAGTATTCATTGTCTTATGTAGGTTAAGCAAGGTGAAGTAAAGGCTTTTTGTGAGGACTTGCAAATTCCTTATATATTTCTTGAAAATTTCCTTTTATTTGAAAATTATTTGGAAAATACTATTCTATACCATCTTACTACTCAATCACCCTAGAAAAAGTGCCAATGATCATAGGAAATTAGGGTTTTCCTTTCCGATTTCAATTCGAAGTGAAATAGGGTTTTTCGTGTACCCGTAGTGTAATTATCCGGTATGGAGTAAGGATCAAATTTGGTGCTTAAGAGTGACTTTTAGGTGAGAAATAATATGTGATTAGAAGCTATGATATAAAGTTAGTGAATAGGAAGTAAAAACCCTAGTACGTGTAATTTAAGGAAAACGGTTAGAACTGACGTGTACCGTTCGTTACCGAGTGAGTGCACCGATTAAACCCTACTTTATTTCTTTAATCTCCTCATTCTATTTTGACTAATTAACCCTCAAAATATCTTATACATGAGTCACCATGGTGGGCCAAAGGAAGAAGGAAGAAAACTCTAGAAAGGACACATGTCAAGCCCTTATTGGAAGGAACTTTGACTAATTTGTATCAACCATCATAAAACAAGAATTTAACCAAATCTTCTCCATTTCTTCACCACCTTGGCCAAAAATAGAGAGAGAAAAAGGGAGAGAAACTTCATCTTCATCAACTAAATTTCTTGCCTAATCTTAAACTCCAACCATAAATCTTGTGAATCACTTCACCAAAACTACTCTTTAGGGAAGATTAGAGCTTTGTATGGCAAGATTTTGAAGGAAAGGTTGTGGTCTTCTCCTACAAGCATCCTAGGAAGGTATCATGGCTTTTCACCCTTTTCTTTTTCCCAATTTTGGTTAAATATGGCTAGAAGCTTTTAATTTTGAGTTACAACGGTTAATTAGTGAGTTTTGTTGGAGTTGGGGGGATGATTAGCTAGGGTTTCATTTTCAGCTTTGATTATGATCATATATCCTTTAATTGATGTTATGAAGTTGCTAGTTGGAGGTTTTGATGATTTAAACCTAACAAACATGAAATTCTAGCAACAAAGTTCTAATTCCAGGTTTAAATTCTCACAAAACACCATTCTGCCTGTTTTTGTTTCATCATGATAGAGGTCGAATTAGACTTCACATAAAACATGAAAGTTGTAGAGAATGATATGTTATAGTTTCCTACAAAATTTCAGCTCAATCAAAGCAATGTAGCCTATGAAAAGACTGAAATACCCCTGCTGCCCTGTTTCTGTCCGGAAATGTAAATCAGCCACTGTAAGTGGTTAGTTTGACCACGAATATTACCGAATTGGTTAATGATGTCTTCTTAAGAATTATAGCCTTATATCTTAGCTTTAAAATGGCTTTATAATTACCTGAATTGGAGTTGTGTGTGCTGAGATATGAGTGAATAAAGCAGGACTGCTAGTTGATTTCTGCAGTGAATTTTGAATTGGAAAATCTGGAGATGTTTTGGTAAATTTGACCTAGTTAGGGTGAGAACTGGACTGAGTGGTCTTTATAAAAGTTGTAGGGCTTTGTCTTAGCTTTTTAACGCCTCCAACAATGCCTTAAACGGACTTTGGTAGCCTGCGATATGGCCATTTAAAGGTAGTACGGTTAATTAGCTGATTAGTTGGAACTTGGTTCTGGGAATTGGGAATTTGACTAGGTTACACTAGAATTTGGACTAAGTGGTCTTCATCAAAATTGTAGTCCTCTGTCTTAGCTTCGAAAAGGTATAAATTACATCCCAATCCGATAAGCGTAGCTTCGGATGTGTCCATTACGTAAACCCGTCAAATCTGTCTTTTACTAAAGCTCATTTCCGCACATGTTGTTAACTTGATTTTGTACTCATATGACTTTGAGCCTATTGAATGGCTATTGTGATGAATTTATATTGTGTATAACTTTGGGATTGGCTGAGAAAAATAATGAAGCCATAAATGGCTGGAAAATTAGGTAAACACAAAGGGCGTGCTGCCCAAATTTATGCTCGAGAACTGGAGAACTATACTTGCAACTTGAGTAAGGGTTAAGAGTGAATATCACTTGAACCATCTAGAATGTTTGCACCTTCTTTTACCGAGGTATATAAGTAAGGATTTGGCCGAACTTATACCCTTGAGAAATAAAATAATGACTGCTCGGAGTACGTTTTCTTTGTCACTTCGACTTAAATGGAGATTTCAAAGTTTTACGAACAAGCATAAGTTTTACAAATATTTTACTCATAGCCTTTGATTTAAATGTACTCTTTTCACTTCCAAAACTATACTTATATTTTGTACTAGTAGTTATTCGAATTTTCTTGGGTTCCCTTAAACTTTAGAGGGGTTTAACTGTAATATTTTCTCATGGCTATTATTAGGGTTTCTTGGCGATTGAGAGTGTTATCCGGGAGGATACCTTGGATATTATTTTGCTTAAATAGGTGAGTGTTCCTTGTTTGTTATATTTCCTTGACTTATTGGCTTGTTATTATTCATTGATAATGTGTTAAGTGCTTTCAATGATTGTTAAAACGAGTTTTCTAGGCGAGTGTGTACTTTATTGCACCCGACCTAAATAAATGTGAAATTTTCAATGATTAAATGATTAAATGCTAGTTGCGCATGAATGTAAGCCGTTTGGCTGAATTGGGCACTGCCCTTCGTTACCGATCGACTCGAGCCAGAAGCGGACTCGGTCGGGCGATATGGTGACCCTGGGTGTGAACGTTGGTATACTCGAGTATTACCTTGTAGGTTGGTGGAGCCTAGTCAACGTCCAGGAACGGGTGAATGAAATGAAACGAACGAACGAACGAGGGTTTTACTTACAAAAATGCATTTTCAAACAATTGGAGGAATAAGGGGAAATGTCAGGAGAATGAATGAACGAATGAAAGCATGGCTCCCTATGAGCCCGTATCCTTTTAATGAATGTGTTATTATTGCTTTCCATTGTAAATGTTTCTTGAATTATTGATACTCTATGTTTAATGTATTGGATTGATTGTTTGATTATGTGTTCGGAACCTCACTGAGCTTTTAGCTCATCCCTTTAGTTTTGTTTTCCTTAACAGGGAAGGCGAACCAGGATGGGAGTTTTGGATCGACTAACCTAGATTAGTTTCTTGGTTTTCTTTTGTAATGGTTCTCGCCCTAGTGCTTGGTATGGGTTGGATGTATGAAGAAGTGAGAACCTTTGTATATTCGATGTTTGTACTCTAATGTACATAAGTTTTGCGTTACGCTTTGGATTGTCGTTATACTTATTCCTATGTTTTATTTCGATTTTAATTGAGGACTGAAGTGAACGACTGAGTCTCGGCGAGAGTTGGGCAGGCGGTCCGCCGAACCCTTTGGTTCGCCTTAGGGGGAGGCGGGGCTGTCACACTTTTATGACATGCACTATTGTTAATCTAGTTGAAGGAGTAATGATCTTTCGAGGAGTTGCATATTTCTACCACCAATTTGTAGCAAAGTGTACTGCTTTAGTAAACTAGTCTATTGCATTAGAAGGGAGTTATCTTTTAAATAATTCTGAAACTGAAATTGCTACTTTAAATTCTAATTTTTGTGTTTGTCCTATTGGTTTGCATTGCATTAATAGTTTTAGTGTAGAATTGAGACCTTTTTAGCGTTGCAGTTGTTTGTGTTGTGAGAGTTTCATTTTGAGTCCTTATGATTCATTCATTATCTTTAAGTCATGTGATGATTATGTTAGTATCTATGATGCTTATTCGTTTAGTAGTTCTAGTGTCTTTAGATCATGTTAAGAGTTTTCGAACGATACATAGTGTCCAAATTCTTCCTTCTTATTATCAGCTAGGTGAGTTTAATAATTGCAAGTCTTTCATCATCATTCGTTCTTCTTCTTTTGTCTTTGACTCAAGTATCGATTCAAAGTCGAATCATTTTCATAGGAGAAGGGGTGATACAGGATCAAATAAGCTTGGTGAAGAGTGTTGGTACTTCATGGTTCGTGAGTCGAGACGTGCGAATAGGCTCATGATCAAATTGAGTAGAAGGCATGTTTCTTAGCTCGCATTCATCAAGACATTCCCCGAATTGCTCCTTTGTAGGCAAGCACTTAATTTGAGAACAAATCATTTTCATGAAGGAGGGAATGATACGAATCCAAGCTTGGAAGAAGTGTAATCGGGGGACCCAACTGAACTAACCGTGGAACGGATAATAATTGGTTGACAAAATCGGTGGAGAAAATGTAGAAACCGTTCGATGATTTCTTGTCGGATCAACTTTTTCAATTTTTAACGATTTTCATAATTTTAAGTAATTTTTTATTTCATAATGTTTCTTTGGATCTTGTAAGCCTACTAAGGCATATCTAGCATGTTTATTACAATAAGTTGTGTCTTATTAGTGTTTAACTCACATTAGGAAACTTATGTTTTTTCAATTAGAATTAGGGTTTTGAGTCATGTAAGGATATAAATAGCCAACTTTGTGCAACTTTTCAAAGGTAAGGTGATTATGAATAAAATTGTGAGAGTTCTTTTTCTTTCTTGTTCCTTGGGAACGTCCTTTGATACAAAGTGAGTTGTGTCTCTTTTGTTCAAGTTTAGCTTATCAATTCAAGACTGCGTTGAATTGTGACGCCTTACTACCTTTCTAAACAATCTCAAACTATCCTTGATTGGTTTAGAATCCACATTTTGTATCCATCACCTAATCAAAATAGATCCTTTCACTGCCTGTGCAATTCATTTTTTCGAGAGTAGGAGTTTGGGAATTCGAGTTCGCATCAAAGGAGCCTGCGTTTTCTTCTTTTTAAAAGAAAAGTCCCCAGAAAATGCGACCTGAAAACACGATTTTGAGCCTACATTTTTAGGTCACGTATTCTACCTAAAAGTCACAGAAGACAATATGCGGGTGATAGAAAACGTAACCAGAGATCGCATTTTATAGGGCGTGTTTTCAGTGTAAAAGTTACAGAATGCAATACATGACTACAGAAAACATGACCTTAAGTCGCATATTGAGCCCACTTTTTCTTTGTTTTGCAAAATTTTCTAACTTTCCAAAAATTATACTCATTGCCCCAATTAGTCAAACTGCTTCTAAATAATTCTTTTGTCAAAATAATTAATGCGCGTATATGTAAAATGATCAAAACATGCATTTTTTTTTAACGAATAAAAAATAACTTTTACTCAAATCTAGGGGTTTAGTTTCTTAATCAAAGTTCGCATTTTTCGTCTCAAATGGTCATCTTTACTTCCATTTCAAATTCCTATAAAACAAAAATAACAAAATAACTTAAATATATAATTTAAATATAAAATCACACCAAATTAACATATATCACAAAAACATTGGGTTGTTTCCCAATTTAGCATTTTTGTTTATAGTCGTTGGCTCGAATCAAAAGAATTTGCTCCTTAAGTTGAAGAAGGATAACCCAAAGAACAAATAAGTGCCTTAGAAATGATTTCACTCGTCAAATAGGATTTTAATCTTTGCCAATTGACCTTGAACCTCTCATATCTTGCATTAACCACTTTAACGGTTCCATATGAAAATACTTGAGTGACTTCAAATGGTCCCAGCCATCTTGATTTGAGTTTTCTCGAAAATAATCTATGGCATGAGTTGTATAAAATTACTTTTTGCCCACCTCAAATTGTTTAGGGATAATATGCTTATCATGTCAATATTTGACCTTATCTTTATAAATTTTGTCATTTTCATAAGCATGTAGTCAGTGTTCCTCTAATTCACTTAATTCAAGCAATCTTCATCCACTTGCAAGATTAAAATCAATGTTAATTATTTTAAAAGTCCAATATACTTTATGTTCAATTTCTACAAGTAAATGACAAACTTTTTTATAAATCAAATAATACGGCGACGTCTCCAAGAGTGTCTTAAATGCCATCTGACAAGCCTAAAGTATATCGAGTTTTCTCGTCTAATCTTTTCTTGATTTGTTCACCATTTTCTTCAAGATGAGTCTGATTTTCCAATTTGCTAATTTCGCTTGTCCATTTACTTGGGGATGGTATGGAAATGATGTCTTGTGCCTACAACCATACTCAAACAAAAAGGAATCAAGTTGTTTATTATAAAAATGTTTTCTTTCATCGCTTACTATTGCCCTAAGTATACCAAAACTACTAAAAATGTTCTTTTTAAGAGATCGAAATACTACCTTAGTGTCATTAGTAGGTAAAGTGATTACTTCCACCTATTTGGAGATATAATCTACGATTACTAAGATGTACTTATCATTAAAAGAACTAGAAAATGGTCCCATAAAATTCATCTCCCAAATATCAAATAATTCAACTTCTAATAAGGTAGTAAGGGGCATTTTATTTTATTTTTGATATATTCCTAGTTCTTTGATAAGTATCACAACTTTTAACATATTTTATCACATTTCGGTATATTATTAGTCAATAAAACTCCAATTATTATACCTTGACTACAGTTTTTGAAGTACTAAAATGACTACCCATTTCTCGGTTATGACAATGACATAAAATCTCGTGAGTACATTTACGTACCATACCATTGGTATAACACTTATAAAGCAATGGTTCCTTTCAAAAGTAATTTTTCATATCATGCAAAGATTTCTTCTTTTGATGAAAATTAAAATCCTTTGAAAAAACTCCACTCACTAAATAATTGGCAAAATCAGCATACCATGGAGAATTAATAATTGCGAGAACAAATTCATCCAAAAAATTCTCTTTAATTGAAACTTGATCATTGGTAGAGATGTACTCTAGTCATGATAGATGATTCGCTACAAGGTTCTCCAATCTTTTTTATCTTTTATTTTCACATTAAATTCCTGCAATAAGAGAATCTATCAAATTAGACGAGATTTTGCATCTTTCTTGTGGAACAACTATTTAAGAGTCAAATGGTCCATATAAATGATCACTTTAGATCCTACTAAAGTGGCATTTTATTTTATTTTTGATATATTCCTAATTATTTGATAAGCAACACAACTTTTAACATATTTCATAATATTTTAGTATATTATTCGTCAATAAAACCCCAATTGTTATTGTGAGGACCCGAAAATTTTCTTAATTTAATTTATTTTACTGGCTTAATTAATTATTTAATTTGACTATTTAAAATCCATTTATATGGAAAAGCGCATCTCTTATGTTTTTAAAGCGTTTTATTAGAAAAAAAATACTTTTCGAAAACTCGTTTAGTCCAGAATAATGAATACATGTTTTTCGAGACTATATTTTAATTGACAGTGTATTAATTTTGAAAAAATAAGAATGATCAATAGTAGATTAAGAAAAGTCGAGAGGACTCGCAAAAATTTATTTATTTTAAACTCCTGTTACGAGCTTATTTAAATATTTAATTGCCAGTTTACTCCGAATATTTTTAGCCCCAATTACATGGAACTATGACTTTCTTATATTTTTAAAATGAATTGTTGTGAAAATTAATTTTTGGAAGTTCGTTTAGTGAAAATAGTGAATACGCGTTTGGAGACAGTGACCGATTTGATGATACAATAAGTTCGAAAAAAATTGGATACTTATACATTAGTCTTAAAAATAGATATTTTCATGTTTAACTATTCAAATATTAGTTAGTGGTACAATCGTTATAGGAATTTCTTGGAGATTTCACTCTATCGCGCACAAATTGGAAATACGCGTTTTCACATGCGTGATTTAATTGAGGGACTTAAGAAATTTATTTCTTGATTATTAAGAGTGAATAATAATAGTATGAATATAAGTGCATTAGAGGTTTAGTGCACTAGTGAAATAAATCCGAGAGGAATCGAGCACGAAGCACGCGTATCCTTAGTTGACTTTTGGAGCATTTCGGGCCACACATTATTGAGCTTCTCATGGGAGCATCACACTAGATCAAAACCCTTCAATTCATCACCCAAAAGTGGCGTGCAACACTCTTCCTCTTTGCTCCCAAAACAGCCGTGCATCAAGAGAAGAAAACAACACCAAAGTTCTTCATTTTTCTTCATCAAATCCTCACCAAACTTTCACCAAATCAAACCAAAATTGAACCACACCTAGCTAAACACTTGGTGATCATCTTAAGCTAGAAAAGGGACTTCATTTCCACGGTTTTCTTGAGCTTCAAAGTGGCCAAAAAATTCTGATTTAGTCATCAAGAGAGGTAATGAACGATCAACCTCTTAATTCTTGATTTATGGAAGTTAGATTACACTCATGAGTTCTTGGATTCTCATGGGTAGCTTTAAATTGTTGTAAAATTGGTGAGTGGGCTCTATGAACTCCCACTTTGATGGAAAGACTGATTTGATGATTGATGATGAAATTAATGGTGGTTTAGTGCTTATATTAGTGGATTAATGTTGAATTGTTGGTAGAAAAATCAAAGGAGGTGCTTCGAGCAAAAGTGACCATTTTACCCCTGCCTTGTCCGACCACTTTTGTGCAAAATTTTAGGTTCTAATGGCTTGATTATTTTTTTACATGTAATATTGGTTGTGTAAAAGGTTTCATTGAAAAATAACTTGATTTGGTCACCCAAATGTTGGATTTACGACAGCTTAGCAATCTGGAAATTTATCCCGTATTCACCCAGGCAGTGTATTTGTTTCGGCTATATCTTTTTACTCTAATGTCAGAATCGAGTGCCGTTTGCGGCACTAAAAACTAGACATTCCCAGATTTCTAACGGTATAAAATACACATTCTGGTTCCATTTGAGTGAGCTAAACCATTCGTTTGAAATCCACTGTCCTGTTTCGTTGCTTCTTGGAAGGCAGCACACGAGTTACAAATTGATGCTCACGAATGAGCTGTTTATGGACTGATTTTGAAAATGATTTCTTCTGAGAAAATATAGCCTTATGAGTCTATTTTCTAACTCCACCAACTACGCTCAATTCTAAGTTGAATTGAGTGATTTATGATCGAAATTCAAAACTGACTTTGTGAACCAAAACAGTGTTTTGGACAGATTTGAAACTAACTACGGTTTGGGACTTGTTATCCAAAGTTTCTTATTGTAAATCATCTATCGAATGTACCTTGAACATATTTTGGACATTTCCTACTGGAATGAAGCATGTTTGAGATGTTCCTTGACCAAATGTTTGAAAACGGTAAAACGGAAGTTCAAAGGCAGCTTAGCCTTAGAATTTCTTGTGATTTCAACGGTTTTGTTAACCCACTTTCTGTGCTTATTTCTCTATGAAATTTGGTAGAGGAACAAACCTTATATGATAGTGTTACACTACTAATTTTGGTTTATTCTGAGGCCGTTTCATTTCTCAACTAAACTTCCAAAGTTGGTGACTTGATTTTGGAAAACCCTTGTTTAACAAAGAAATTTGGGTAACTTTGAGCTACCATATCTTGGTGCTCAAAACTTTAATTCTCATTCTTCTTGTTCCATTTTAAACTTTGATTGCAACTCTAATAGAATTCCAAATTTCAAAGGTTAGTTCAAATTGAGTGAATTTTGCCGAATTCCCAAAATTGGCCAAAAACCAACCTCGAAAGCTGTCTTCATGTTCAAAACAGCAACTTTGAGCCAATTTTTGAATACCTTCCGTTTGGAATCATGGAAAAGTGTCTTCTAGAAACTTTTAGTACTTTCGAAGTAGTTTCCAACGGTACCAAGTTTTCCAATTTTGGACTCATATAGAGTGAGATCTGATTTTTCAAAATTTGCTTACCGAATCTGAAATTTCCGAACTTAAAGGAAATTGAGGGTTTCAAACTCTCCATTTTACTCCGATATTGCTAGACCGTTTTACACTTGATTTCAAAGGCGAGAATCAAATTTCTCTTGTGTTTCTAAAACCCACTTCCGAGTCTCGACTATAAATAATTAAGGCTCAATTCATGAATTCCCCTTAGAATGAACACTAGTACAACCTTCACGATAAGTAAGGGATTTTAACCGATGGTGTGTAATAGACAACTATTGTTTGCTCAAGTGCTCAAGGAGACCTTCAAGAGGATCTCGAGAGGAACGCCTGAAGGATTGTATACGCACTTACTCTTTTGTTGCAATAGGTGATTGTTCCATATAGGAGTACGTAATTTGAATAAGTCTATCATGCTTAATCCATGATCATTAAGTGTTAAGTGCTACATGTTAAGTATTTATCACACTCATGCATATTTAACTAATGTATACTTGAATTACTCGACATGAAATACTTGAATTGTATATTTATGTGATGTGTTTAAATGATTAATTATGCTATGGCTGCATAAGTCGGTTGGAGTGAATCTCCTCGACTCTTAAGTGGTAAAAGTGGGAAACGGCCAATGGCGGCCTATTAAAATGACTAATGTCTACCAATTAACAGTGATTACTACCGTTAACCGTCAATCGTTAACCGTTAACCGTCAACCGTAATTTCTTACCGTTTCCTATCTACTTGATTACCCGGTACTTGATTATTTGATTACCGTAAATTACATGTTCACATGAAATTATCAAATATTGCTTATGTGTTTATGTGTTAATTGTTGCTAGCAATTGCTCATATGAAATTGTCCACCACTTTAAGGCGAGTGTGTACTTTATCTCACTCGACCTACCAAAAGAATAAATTTTTACCGTTAACCAAGTTATTTGATTACTTGTGCATGTCGTAAGCTCTAAGCTGAACTTGGGCCCTGCCCTTGGTTACTGACCTACTCGAGCCAGGACTGGGCTCGGTCGGGTAGGTTCGAACCCTGGGCCACCGTTTCGGTATACTCGAGTATTACCACTGGAGGGATAAGGCGATGGCCAGATAGTTCCGTGGGGACCGGAAGTTATAAGGTGCAGTTGACCGAAATGGTTCCAATGGAACACCATATCCTTCAATGTGTGTTTATTTTACATAATGATAACCGTTTCATGCAAATGTGCCGTACTTGTGATATGCTGAAATTACTCGTACAATGATTATTGTCTCATGTTAATATGCCAATGTGCAACCTTGAACCATACATGCAGTATGCTCAATTACTTGATTTATTAGAACTGCTAGAGTGTCTTGGAACCTCACTGGGCTGTGTAGCTCATCCCATGTTTTGGGTTTCTTTAACAGGGTTCGAGACCAAGAGTGCTTGTGAATAGTACTAGATTGCTTTCTCTTGAAAACTTTAAGTTGTATTACAGCAGATGGCTGTAGTAAATATTCTTTTGGGTTGTATTAAACTTGAGAGCTGATTAATTGTAAGTGTGAGATATTTTGGAGTACTTTTATTATGTATTGGAGTTATTTGAAGTATTATTGAAGTATTTCGGGCTTGTGAATTGTGGATTGTAGTGAGCCCTGGCGAGAGTTGGGCAGGCGTACCGCGGATACCCTTTGGTTCGCCTTAGGGAGAAGTGGGGGCGTCACAGTTATACCTTTACTACGATTTTTGAAGTACTAAAATGACTATCCATTTCTCAGTTATAACAATGACATAAAATATCATGTACTTCGCTCTCGTGAATACATCTATGTACCATACCATTGGCATAATACTTATAAAATAATGGTTCCTCTCAAAAGTAATTTTTCACATCATGCAAGAATTTCTGCTTTTGGTGAAAATTAAAATCCTTTGAAAATACTCCACTTACCAAATAATTAGTAAAATCAGCATACAATAGAGAATTAATAATTGCGAGAACAAATTCATCCAAAAAATTCTCTTTAATTGAAACTTGATAATTGCTAGCGATGTACTCTAGTCACGATAGATGATTCGCTACAAGATTCTCCAATCCTTTTTATCTTTTATTTTCACATCAAATTCCTGCAACAAAAGAATCCATCGGATTAGACGATATATCTTTCTTATGGAGCAAATATTTAAGAGTCGAATGGTCCATATAAATGATCACTTTAGATCCTATTAAATAGGATCTAAATTTATTTAAAACAAATATCACCATCAATAGCTATTTCTCCATGCTTTCATAATTAAGTTGTGTTTCATTAAACAACTTACTTGCATAATAAATGACATACAACCTTCCTTCCTTCCTTTGACCTAAAACTGCTCCAACCACGTAGTTGCTTGCATTATACATTAATTCAAATGGTAGCAATCAATCCGATGAAGTTATAATAGGTGTGGAAATTAACTCCTTCTTCAACCTATCAAAAGCAATCAAACATTTATCATCAAAATAAAAGAGCATCTTTACACAATAAATCACGCAATGACTTAGTTATATTAGAAAAATCTTTAATAAATCATCTATAAAAATTAGTGTGTCCAAGAAAACTCCTTATCCCCTTGACATTGTTTGGTGGTAGCAGTCATTTTGATAATTTCTATTTTCGTTTTGTCCACCTCAATTCTCTTCGAAAACATTGTGCCCTAAGACAATTCCTTTTCGAACCATAAAATGACATTTCTCCCAATTTAGCACAATTTTGTCTCCTCACACCTCTGTAAAATCAAATTTAAATTATAAAATTAATGGTCAAAGGATGAACCAAATACCAAAAAATCATCCATAAATATCTTCATAATTTTTTCAATTTAACCAGAAAATATGACTATCATGCAATTTTAGAACATAGCATGGGCATTGCATATGCCAAATGGCATCCTCTTAAAGGCAAAGGTGCCTAAGAGCAAGTAAATGTGATCTTCCCTTGATCTTCTGGAGCTATAACTATTTGGTTACAATCTAAAAAATCATCAAATAAATAGTAAAATTCATAACCTACTATTTGCTCCAAAAGTTGGTCAAGAAAGGGTAAGAAAAGGTAGTCTTTTCTAGTAACTGTATTTAATTTCTAATAATCAATACACACTCTCCACCGACTACGAGTTGATATGGAATCATTTAATCATTTTTATTCATGACTATAGTCATTCCATCTTTTTTAGGTATAATATGAATTGGACTAATGCAAATACTATCAGAGATAGGAAAGATTATACCTGCGTCGAGTCATTTGAGAATTTTATTTCTTACCACGTCTTTCATATTTAGATTGAACTTTTTTGTATTTCCACGACCGATATGCAATTGCCTTCTAATAAAATGCAGTGCATACATATAGAAAGACTTATACCTTTAATATGTAAGATTGTCCATCCAATTGCCTTCTTATGTTTTCTTAAAATCCGCAGCAATTTCGTACATTGTTCCCCATCTAGGAGAGTACTTACAATTACTAGTAGAGTGCTATTTTCTTCAAGAAATTCATATTTTAGATGATTTGGAAGCGGTTTGAACTCTAATTTTGGAGTTTTAATCTTCGAGGTACGCAGGAGCCCTTTTCCTTGACCAAGATTTTCATAAACATTGCCCGCTTATAAAGTATTTGAAAATTCAAATATTTGGTCAATTTTTCAATTTCTTCACAATCTCCCTCTTGCATCTCTAAACTCATTAAATAAAGTTCAAAAAGATCGAAATCAAAGTTGACTCAACTCAACTCTTGGGTTAACTTATCAATGGTACCAATAGAACAAGCATGATCGGTAAAAGAAGGGTATTTTTTCATTTCATTCAAATTAAATTCTACCTTTTCTTTACCTATTTGGAACTTAAGTTTGTCATTTTTAAGATCAATAATAGTATCTGCAGTTGCTAAAAATGGTCTTTCAAAAATAATTGGCATAGACATATCTTCTTATATATCTAATACCACAAAATTCACGAAAATAATAAAATTTTTCACTTTAATTAACACATTTTTCAACACTTTCAATGGATATCAAATAGACCTATCAGCCAATTGCCAAGCAATATTATTGTGTTTAAACTCATGCAAACCTAATTCTCTAACCATCGTTAAAAGAATTAATGATACGTTAATACCAATATCACATAATGTTTTAGAAAATTCAATGTTACCAATATTACATGCTATAGAGAAACTCTCCAAATATTTTAATTTTGGTGGCAACTTGTTTTATATGATGACAATGCATTCCTTCGTTAATGTATTGTTTCGCAATCCCCTAATTTCCTCTTTTGAATCATAATCTCCTTGAAAAATTTTGCATATGAAGAAATTTGCAAAATAGTATCGGCAAAAGGGATATTAATATGCAATTGTTTAAAAATTTTAACAAGTTTCTCAAACTCTTAATCAAACTTATTTGGTTTGAGTTTTTGAGAGAATTAAACCGCCGGAGGGATAGAGATGGAATTGGAAGATGAAGGTTGATCATTATCTTGCTTTGCACTCTTATTCTCCCCCACACTTACCTCTTGGTCCTCCCTCTTATCTTTATCCTTCTCACCCTCATTTTTTCTCTTACTTTCAATCACCGGAGGATCTTCTAATTGTCTATTACTATGAAGGATAATGACTTTAATATGCTCCCTCAAATTCACCTCCATTTTATTAGATAATTCTCCTTAAATTCAATAGAATTGACAATTTGGCCTAGTTGGACCTCTACATTTCTATATATCTCGATTAATTGAACTAATCTCCCCTCTAATAGTTCAAATCTTTTTGAAGTGTTCTTGGTTAGATTTTCCACAGCAATCTCCCAATCCGATTTAGTTTCCATCTGTGATTGCTTTGATTGGAATCCCGACGAGTTAGCTGGCCTCCGAGTATTACTTTGATCCTTTCATCCAAAATTTGGATGATTTCTCCACCTCGGATTGTTTGTGTCTGAGTAGGGGGTATTTTGAAAATTTCTATTGTAATTATTGACAAATTGAACCTGTTCAAAATGAACACACTCATTAGTATTATGTTCACCACCCACATGTAGAACAACAAGTAATATGTACATTAGATGAAGAATTCGGATCAACTCTGACCTGTCTACTTAGCAATTTCACTATATTGTTCATTTGAACACTTAACATGTTTAGAATGTCCATTTCGATGATACCTACTTGTTGTTTAGAATTGCCACGCTCACTCACCCATTGATAATTATTTGTTGCCATTTTCTCTATTAAGTTTTGAGATTCTTAATGCGATTTTTCCATTAACGCTTCACATACGACTGCATCAATTGTAGTTCTAGTCGAGAAAAATAAATCATTAGAGAATGTTTGGACTATAAACCAATCGAAAAGTCCATGATGTGGACATTTTCATAGCAAATCTCTAAACATTTTCCAAAATTCATATGATGATTCATCCTCTTGTTAACTAGAACTAATAATGTCCATTCTAAATTTAGCCATTTTAGTTGGTGAAAATTATTTGTTTAAAAATGTTTTAGATAAATCATCTCAAGGTGTGAAAGTATTTGGAGTATGAGAATGCAACCAGACTTTAGCTTTATCTTGCAAAGAAAATAGGAACAACCTTAGCCCTATAACATTTTCACTAACTCCGTTCATTTTAATGGTATCATATATTTTCAAAAATTTGGTAAGTGTGCATTTGGATTCTTTACGGTGTTATTTATAAATTGAGATTATTGAACCATTTTGAATGAGTGATGATTTAATTTCAAAATTGTTAGTATTTACTGTTGATTGTGCTATGATTGTTTGTGAGTCTTGAATCCTTAGTAAAGCAAAATCTCTAAGAGCTCGTCTATTTGTTTTGTTGTCCGTCATTTCTTCTTCAAAAGGTAAATCTATAGATAATCCCTCTATATTATGTTGAACCTCTTCTTCGTCTTGTGATGTACCTATTCTTTGTTGTTTTAATGTCCTTTCAATTTCAAATTAAAAGGTACAACTACACGTAACTACAAGCAAGAAGAAAAGAGAAAATATAGTATTTATATCAGAGAAACAAATAAAAATTTTAACCTATCTATTGACAAAATTCAACAAACTAATAAAACAAAAAATTTAAATTAATAAAGTTTGCTAGACCCTAATATTGCTGTTCCCCGACAACGGCGCCAAAAACTTGACGGATTTTTGCTATAAGTGCAAGTTTTAATCTAAAATATACCCATTTGACTGCAAATATATAGGTCACATAGTAGTTTAGAACATATATCGAGTCGATCCCATGAGAAGCAACTATTACAAGTACTAGGTCATTTACTTACCCTATTATTTAGACTAGCTGTCAAATATAAAACAATAGATATTAATATTACAATACTTACTAACTAAATATTCTAACTAGTTTACTTGCAAGATAACAAGAGAGAAATATCACTAAATATTTGAATCTAGGAAAATAGAGTCTACTTATGGCATAAAAAATGCAAATGAATAGATTTATCTCTTGTTATTATTCATGTTTAACTAGGGATTCATTTCCATACTTACCAAACTCATTCTCATGATGAATAACCTAACAGCCTAGAATAGTCTAACTTTCCTTATTCTCATGATGAATAACTAGATCTACTCTTATTTCCTTCATGAAATGCAAAAACAATTCTCTTAAGTGCACCTCTATTCTTATGAGTAGACTCCTTAAGATCCATTTATATTGTTCTATCATTATTATAAATTTTCATTGAATAATAATATCTAAAAACTTGCTATTGGTGATCAAGCAACAACAAATGATAAGCATGTATAAATGAACAAGTTAATACAAGAGGTAGCAAATATAAATCATACTCAACTCATATCAAGTTGTTATAAGTTTCATCTACTCCTTAAATCTGAAAATTTGGCTGCTCATGTGAAATAAGGTAATAAAAAGCATAATTTCATTACATGCAAACATAATGAATCACAAGTAAATAGAAAGAAAAATCTTAACCAAGGTGATGAACAAGCTCCTAAATCTTTTGTTTCTTCAAGAAAAATCTTAACCAAGGTGATGAACAAGCTCCTAAATCTTTTATTTCTTCAACAAGTTCCCAAATCTTTTATTTCTTCAACAAAATGAGTGATACAATGAATTCTCCAAGTTTTTTTCTTACAAGTTCTTAACTAGAGAGAATAAGAAAAGACTAAAACTAAGCTCTCCCACTAAAATCCGATAATTCCTCTCTCTAGTGACTAACTCCCCCTTTCTTTAATGATTTTCACATATATCATGTTAAGAGAGTCAAAAGGTGGTTCATGATATGGCATACAGTTCCTTTCTCTTCCCTAAGGAATCTTGAGCATGTGCAGCCGAAATTCTGATCTAGAATTGAGTTGGAAAGCAGTGTAAAAGCAAAGTAAGTTGCAGAACAAGTCACAGAAAAACAGGGCACAATACGCGGTCTTAGAATACGCGACCTTAGCCCGCATATTCGAGGCCGC
Source organism: Coffea eugenioides (assembly GCF_003713205.1). Lineage (NCBI taxonomy): Eukaryota > Viridiplantae > Streptophyta > Magnoliopsida > Gentianales > Rubiaceae > Coffea > Coffea eugenioides. The sequence goes on along the minus strand of NC_040037.1, from coordinate 47,848,432 downwards.
GTTTTCTCTTCTAGTTCATTTTCTTGCATGGATGATTTATTATGAGGTAACTAGAATTAACTAATCTGAGAACCCACTTATATATTTTGCTCTATTTTTTTTTATTGTGATCCTACGATTTTTGAAGAGGCTATCAAATATTCAAAGTGGCAAAAGGCGATGGATGAAGAAATAACAACTATTGAACGAAATAAAACATGGGAGTTAACTGATCTTTCAAAAGGACACAAGACAATTGGTTTCAAGTGGGTGTAGAAGATGAAATTGAAGAAGAATAGAGAAATTGACAAGTACAAGGTACGTTTAATAGTTAAAGGCTATAAGCAAGAGTTTGGGGTGGATTATCGAAAAGTCCTTACTCAAGTTGCAAGGCATGACACGAACAAAATAGTGATTGCATTGGCAGTACAACATTCATGGCTTATCTTCCAGCTGGACGTGAAATCAACATTTTTACATGGTGATCTACAGGAACAGGTATTTATTGATCAATCTCTGGGTTATGTGAAGGTTGGAAGTGAACATAAGATATACAAATTAAAAAGGGCATTATACGAGTTAAAACAAACCCCACGTGCTTGGTATGGTAGTATAGATGCTTATTGTTTTAAGGAGGAATTTTTTTAAAAATGTCAATATGAACATCCACTTTTTATAAAGATTGAAAATAGAGGTAAATTGCTCATTGTTTACTTATATGTTGATGATCTTATTTTACTAGAAATGATAGTGCCGTGTTGAGAAATTTAAAAAATCTATTATGGCTGAATTTGATATGTTTGATTTTGGAAAGATGCATTTTTAGGCATTGAAGTGGTGCAATCTGCTACTGAAATTTTTGTCTCTTAAAGGAAGTATGTGCAAAAAATTCTGAACAAGTTTCAAATGAAGAATTATAATTTTGTTAGTACGCCAGTTGAAGTGGGTTTAAAACTCATCAAAAAACCTAAAGGAAAGTGTGACAGCCCCACCTCACCCTAAGGCGAACCAAAGGGTTCGGCGGACCGCCTGCCCAACTCTCGTCAGGACTACGGAGTCGATTCACACAAACCCAACATAGTACGCGCGAAAGGACCCAAAGAAAATGAACAATCGGAAACTACTAAGGTGAGAACATGCCTACCAAACCATAAAATCATAGTTTCAACGAAATCATTTAATAGACAAGATTAAACACTTATGCATATATTTACATTGAAGTTTTGAACAAATTAACATACAGTGCGATCCGAGGTACTCATACTACACAAAATACAATTAGGATTTTGTTTTCAAAAGAGTTTAACAACATGACATATATACTAACTTGACCCTTTTCTTTCAAAATCGTGATTTTCAAGTTTGTCCCCTGTAAGGAAAACAAAGGCAACAGAAAGGGGTGAGCTTACGCTCAATGAGGTACTAAACATATAGGGGTAAAATCATGGCCTTTCACGTTTAATCAATCAGATACATATACCAGATATAAAAGAAAGCATTTAGACACAGTGATTCAAAGGAAAAGGATACAAGTGGCTCTCAGGAGCCAGATTTTCATTTGCAGTGCTTGAGCCAAACCCGTTGACTCTCCGTCAACGTAAATAGAATCAACATATCCGTAGACCCCACTTTACACCAATTTTCGTCCACCAAACATACCCCTACCGGACCCGAACTCCATTCAAGAACAGTAATGGTAATACTCGAGTATACCGGAATCAAGAGTCTCAATACCCAAAGATTCCCAAAACAGACTACCGTGGTTCGTTATCTAATCGACCAGGCCCTTGGCGGCCCAACTTGAGTAACTAGCCACAGGTGTTGAGCTCAGAGGTCATAGAAAAGTCGTTGGATACCAGCCTCCAAACGACGTCCGAACAGACTCAGATACAGTTAACAGATTATACATAGTAAATAGGCATATGGACAGACAAGAGAGCGAGTGTGATAAAGTACACTCTCGTCTCAAACAGAATAAACAGATAGTGCGGTCATTTAAATCGCAGATTGCAGGGGTAGAAACCAAGTTAAACAGCAAATGAGGGGAGTGGTACACTCACCGGTTCAAGTACAGATACTTCAAAAGCTTTCATTTCAAACTGGCTTTAATCGCCAAGAAACCCGAAAATCATCAAAGTAAACCAATTGAAGGTTTCACATCCAAAATCGAGTAAACGGAATGCACAAGTCAGGCTCGACTACATGTCATACGTTTTTCCAGATTAAGTACTAGTACAAAAGAATAAAATATGACTTTTGAGCAAAAAGATAACAGTTGGTCCTAGGGTTACAAACAACCCCCAAAACCCTTCATTTGTACTAAGATCAACTCAATTGAAGGAATTGCATAGCTCTAAAATTTTGGGCAGCATGCCCTCTGTATTTACCTATTTTCCCAACCACTTATGGCTTCATTATTTTTCTCAATCAATCCCAAAGTTATACGCAATATAAATTCATCACAACAGCCGTTCAATAGGCTCAAAGTCATTCAAGTACAAGATTTAGCTAGGAAAATGACCGGAAATGAGCTTTAAGTTAGGAAACCAAAAAGGCAGATTCACCGCTATTTAGCGTATCGGACCTAACCGAAACTACACTTATTGGATTGAAGTGTAAGTTATACCGCTTCGAAGCTAAGACAGAGGGCTATAACTTTGATGAAGACTATTTAGTCCAGTTCTCATCCTAACTAGGTCAAAGTTACCAAAACAACCCCAGATTTTCCAGTTCGAAGCTCACTGTGAAATTCAACTAGCAGTCCTGATTCATTCAATCATATCTCAGCACACACAACTCCGATTCAGGTAATTCCAAAGTAATTTGAAAGCTAAGATATAAGGCTATAATTTTTAAGAAGACATTGACAACCAAATCAGTAGTATTCCCAGTCAAACTAACCAATTACAGAAGCTGATTATCAGTTTCAGACAGAAACAGGGCAGTAGGGGTATTTCGGTTTTTTCATAGGCTACGTTGCTCTGATTGGGCTGAAATTTTGCAGGCAACTATAAAGTATCATTCTATACAACTTTTATGTTTTGTGCTAAGTCTAATTCGGCCTCTAACATCACGAACTGGAACCGGGCAGAACTGAAGTTGGAATTTCCAGAAATCTGGAATTTGGGCTATTAGTGCATACCACTACTTTTCTTGCTTCATCCTTTCATTGTTTTCCTCTTAACCAACATGCCAAGTGTTAACTCTAACTAAAACCATGAATCAAAGCTTTAAAAATTAATCAAACACATGGTAGGCCACTTAACCAACCATGCAACTTATTTGACCAAAGAATTTGATGAATTAAAACCATTTTTTTTGCTCCATTTCCTTCATAAGCTGGCCGGCCATCTTGGAGCAGCAAAGGAGAAGAAGAAACTCCATTTTCTTGCTTTTTACACTTAGTTTAATCTTAGGAAAAAAAAATCAAAAGTGAAGGAGTGAGTTAGTGAGTGAAATCCATCCAACTCTAGTGTGTGATCTTCAAGCCTTGAAGCTTTTGGTTGGTGGTTGTTTTGGGTGACTTAATCAACTTGTAAGAGAGGTATGTGATCCTTAATCCTTACTTTTATGGTGTTATATTAAGTATTTAAAGGTTTGAGGGTAAACTAGAAGTTGTATGGATGCTTCCTATGGCTAAATCTCTTGAATTAGTGAAGTGGATTGGCACCATCTTGGCCATTCTCTCACTAATCTTTGCCAAATCATGTTCCTATCCTCCAATTCTTTCCCTTATCTTACTAACACCTAGTAAATTAATTCCTGTATACAAAACTTAACCTAATTGGCCGAATTTTATCGAACTTACCGCACTAGTGGGTCCCACATCCGGTATACACTCTTAAAATCTCCTAAACTAACTTATACTAGAAAAAATGATTTCAAAACCATCTTTACTCAGAGAAATTATTTTCACAATTTTTTGAATAAATTAAATATGGAAAAGCGTGCAATTAAAAGAAAATAAAACTTAACAATTAAGAAAATTACGGGTTCTCACAGAAAAAGAGTTGATAGCATCCTTTACAAGTAAATTATGGGAAGCCTCATGTCTTTGATAACCACAAGACCTGATATTATGCATACTATAAGTCTTATTAGTAGATACATGGAAAATCTAAGGGAGAGACATCTTCTAGCTGCCAAGATTCTTTGATACTCATTGAATATGGGTTATTCTACAAGAATAGTGAAAAATCATATTTATTTGATTTTACTCACAGTGACTATGCATGCAATCTTAATGATAAAAAGAGTACGTCTGGCTATATATTAATAATGCGTTCAGCAACTATTTTATGGTGTTTAAAGAAGCAACCAATTGTTACTTTATAAACAACTGAAGTAGAGTTTATAGTTGCAACGGCTTGTGCTTGTCAAGCAATTTGGCTAAAAAATGTTCTTGAAGAGTTGCATTTTCAAAGAAGAGCTACTACAATTTACTTTGACAATAGTTCTGCCATTAAACTCTTAAAAAATCCAGTTCTATATGGGAGAACCAAGCACATAGATGTGAGGTTTCACTTTCTAAGGGAGCTCATAAAGGATGGAATAATTGATTTTCTCCACTGCAAAAACGAAGATTAGATTGTTGACATAATAACCAAACCATTGAAGTTATCCACTTTTCAAAAACTAAGGAAGCTGCTTGGAGTTTGTGCAATTGATAAGTTTTATTAAACTTAATGTTTGGAAAACTTTCAATTTGAGGGAGGGATTGATAGAAATATTCACTTATTTTTAGTTGACAATGTGAATAGAAGTTTGTTTGTTTTGTTTTATCTAGTCTGGTGGAGCTAGTAGAGCAAGTGAGGTTAGTGAAATTTGTTGTACGTGATCACTTTATCAATAGTTAGACTTCCTGGTTTATAAGTACTTATCTATTGTTTTAAACTCTATAAATAAACAGAGTAGTTTCATGTTATAAGTGACTTATTAGCTTTACAAAAGAATAAAGTCTAGTTCTTTGCTTCTCTTATTATTTTTTCAATAATTGTATCATTCTCCCCATAATCTAGCATTTAAATTCACTCCTATAGGTAATAGTCTAGAGGATGCCCTCAAAATAATTTTTGAGAACTGTCCAGTTTTCATATTTTATTCCAGAAATTCTTTTCTTTGGTGGTTGATAATGATCTTTTTGCTCTTCCAATTTTTCTTAAGTTCTTCACCAAGTGATATGATGACTTAAACATCAAAATTGCCATTCCTTATGTAAAACCAAACCATCTCATCATCCTTGGCCACCATTCCTCGCCAAGTGAAAAGTAATTAACACATACTTTTAGGGAGTTTTTAGTATAAGCACCCAATTTAGTCTAGGAGTTGGTATTCCTTTTTTCCTTTCTTTTTTTTAAAAAAAAATTAATTTTCAAATAATGCAGAGATAGAGAGTTATATTCATGAAATGTTTAGAGGTCATAACAACCATTTATGAACCATCAAAACCAAAATCATGTTTATTCTAACTAAACAAAAGAGATCACAAAGGCAAACCAAACTACGCAAGGCTAGTGGTGAGAATAGATATGAGTATAGTAACATACGACACGATACAATTGGTAAAATTGGAATTTTGAATTTTTGAAAACTTGAACCAATTTCATTTCTTGATTCATCAGTATCAAATTGAAGTCCATTTCAAAGTAAAATCAAAATTGTTAATAGGACATGCAGAAAAGACTACAAAATCTAATGGACATGTATAAAAAGACTTGAAGTCATGGGTGTCAATTCTCGATATAACCCAAAAACATGATTTGAACCTAATACGAAATTAGTAGCTATGAATTTGTTGTTCACAGATTCGGGTCAAAATCAGGTTAGATCCGAATAACCAGTGAAGCAAATAGATCCAAATTAGGTTAAACATGGGTTGATACGTTTAACCCGCCTGACCCGTTTAATGTATAAGTTTATAATTTAATAAATAAATTGGAGGTATAAAATAAATAATAAAAAAAACTAATCAAGGTTATAAATTAGTATTATGAGAATGGAATCATGAATGTTATGCGAAAATAAGATATTTTATTTGTAAAAGTGTGCTACTTTTGTTTTTGTTCATGATTTTTTTGTACACAAAGGAAAATCAAATAATTAATACAAGTACCATATACGAAGTCCAGGATTGGGTTGAAATTTTCTATATTCTTATGGAAACTCTATTATAGAAAAGTCCACAGTACTACCAAGGTGAGAAGGCCAAAAAGAAAAAAAATAAACAAATAGGTTATTTAGATCGGATTCGAGTAATCTACGAAATTAGCGAGTCATGTTTAAGTCATGAAAATTAACCCATTTAATTTTTCAGAATTGTATTCGAATTAAGGTGTTGTTCAAGATATTTGGAGCTTAATCAGATCCACCAACCCACGACCGAACCTGATTGCCACCCCTAGAAGTCAAAGGTGATTCGGGAGATGACAAAAACATTAATAAGCATCAGTAGAGCAAGTTGCATTTCTCGTAACAGAGATACACGCGTTATGGTAAAAATACGGTCTGATAGCACGTCATGTAGACGAATTTGACTACAAAGCTACCCACGAAAAGCAGGACAGGGGGCATGGGGACAAGGGGCAAGGACGATCATCAGAATGACCGTCCCTGAACAGTCAACGGCCAGATTTTGGCCAAAAAAAATGTGCGGTCCAGATCACAAGTTGTACATCGATTTTTACAATGTTACAGTAATATATAAATAAAAATAACTTTAAAAATATCAAAAATAATCTCAAAAATAACGTAATCTATAAGTTTTTCATATACAATGTTATAGTAAAATATTTCAAAAACATCCTAAAAATAGCTAATCCAAATGGAGTAAAACAAAATATAAAGATCTAAAATGGCACGTAACTCTAGTTTAACTACTGTTTATAGACTCACATAAATAGTAATTGAATATAATATCTCTATTAGAAAGACATTTACGGACTCATATGAATAGTAATTGAATATAATATCTCTGTTATAAAGATATACAAGCATTTGACAATGAGTTACATGATCTATTCGGATGATGTATTTTTTAGGCATTTATATAAAAATTTACTATAATTTATTGTAGAATTTGTAGAAAAAATTTAAAGAACTTTGTATTTTTCTTTCATTTTCCTTTTCTTTCTTTTATTTTATTTTCTTTTCTATTTCCTTTCTTCTTCTTTCTTCCTGTCACCATCCTGCTCCAACCACCTTCAGGTGGCACCTCTGCCACCGTAGGTCCGCAGCCACACCCTTTTCTATTTTTCTTCTCTCCCTGCCCCCTCCTTCTCCTTAATGTTAGGGACTAGAGTGCAAAGTTGCAATTTGAACTTTCTTATGGTTGACGATGGCATTATTTTGAAAACAGTAGTTAATTACTCTCAATTTGTTTTTGAGTTGCCAAAGTTGGCCCTCATGTATTAGATTTAACGTGCTACATAATTCTTTAATTTAATTATTGAATAACTATTAATTGGAACAATAGTAATTAATTATAAATTAATCCATGCAAAGAAAGAGCTGTCAACTTAATGAAATGTATAAAGGCCGATAACCATTGATAAACTATCAAAACAAAAAACATGTAATTTGCTAAACAAATGGTTATTTTGAAAACAGAATTAACATAAGGTGTTAGACATTGCTTGCTAAAGTAACCCTAAAACATGACTATTGTACAAATCAAGATTTGATTGTGTCATTCAATATATGAAAAAGATTAACTTTAAAGTGTGTCTTCCTGGAATTTAGGGTTTCCGCCTCCGTCACGCCGTGCGTAGGCCATCATGGTGGACACGGCTACACTTCAGCCTCCTGCTGAAAGGCATCATTCAACCTCATTCCCTTCTTTCCAAGAAAAATCCTTTTCTCCGCTTTTTTCACCTAAGGAGACAACTACTTTGAACGTGCGAGCCGACAAAACCACAAGGAGAAGGGAGCCTGCCGTGGTCTTCTTGCCAACAGATGTGGCAAGGGTTGCGGCGCCGTTCACCCTTGCTCTAATAGGTAAGTTCTCCAAGGGGCGGCCGGCTATGGAGAAGATCCGCAAGTTCTTCAACACGCTGGACTTGACGGCCGCGTTCTCGGTGGGTTTGTTGGATCATCACCACATTGTCATTCGCCTGGAAACTGAACGTGACTTTCACAGAATCTGGGGGCGCCACATCTAGTATGTGCTGGGCTATCCGATGCGGATTTTCAAATGGACTCCTTCGTTCCATGTCGATAAGGAGCCTTCGCTTGTTCCTGTCTGGTTCTCCCTTCCCAAGCTCCTGATACACCTCTTCAACAAGAAGTGCCTCTTCCACATCATCTCGCCCTTGGGCCAGCCACTCTTCATCGATACAGCCACGAGTTCTCTGTCCCGACCGAGCATCGCTAGAGTTTGCGTGGAGGTTGATTTAGAGACCTCTGCCCAGGAGAGTTTGGGTAGGGTTTGGGCAGAGGGAGGATGATGATTTCTGGCAGGCTGACAGGGTGTCAAACCTGTGCAATAATAAATACCTGCTTAAATAAAATATAATTTCTGTAGATAGTGATAAGTAGGGTCGAATCCACAAGGACTGGGGATAATTCGTTTCTTCTAGAATTCACAGTATAGGGGGTTTTGAGATTAAATGCCAATTAAACAAATTAAATGCAGGAAGTAATTAATTCAAAGAAATAATTAAGAGAAGCTCTAGCCAAGTGTACACTTCAGAAATGGTTCATGCACTGATCATTGATGCAGAAATAATTCCAACATTTAGTAATAGATTAGTTATAGTTGTCATGCACGCGATAAACAACCAACCCTTCCTTAATTCCTCGATAGCTAAGGTACGACCGTTAGCTATTTCTCTAACCCAAAAATAACCCTAGGTACGACCGTAGGATTTAATTCCTAGATTGCATTAATAATTAGAAAGGCCCAATCCTAACCAACAAACACGCTACGAGGGTTTGTTTAAACTAGATCATATGCTCCCCTGACATAAACCCAATTACGCCAGTTGCTACTGAGGTAGAGATAACGAACAATTACGGATTCAATTACCCTTATTTAGCAAAAATAGCCTATATGAATAATTAATTATTGCACACTAATCAATCATACACAAGGCCATAGCAATTAAAATCAAGGAACATATAAATACCAATAAATGAAGAAAATAATTAAAACAGATTCGATCTCACAGTAATTATCAAACCAAATCGTCAATTGTCCCCTTGACTAGAAAAATAAGAATTCAGTTCTTCATTGTTGAGGAAATTCCCAACATAATACTGTCGAAAGTAAAAAAACTCAGTCCTGCGGCTATTCAGCCTCTAATTCCATATATCCCCCGTGACTAGTCTTCTAACCTAATAAGAAGAGAAAAGAATCCAAAAGATGGGACCCTCCGAATTCCTTCTTGTCTCCTATTGATAGTAGGACTTCCTAGCCTCTGTACGTTTCTTCCTAAATAATAGACTAATGCCTTTCTTTTCTCCGTGGTCCCCGCACAATTGAAAGCAAAAGTCATCCCAAAGCTTCCTGCACCAACCGAGGCTTTCCTTCTTGTTTTGTTTCCTATTACTTGTAAGACTCCAATCTCCTAATCAGCAAAGGAAATGCAATCTCTTTGTAGCACCATGTGAGCCCGATTGTTTGAAATCTCAATTATCTCCAAAAAATCCCTCATTTTTGTAATTTTATGCTCCATTCCCTGAAATTGAGTCCAATACCAAATATAAGTAAATATTAATAATTAAAACAATATTTGGCAAGGATAAAAGGGGGAAATTAACAATAAAATAATCAACAATTAACACCCTATCAATTCCCCCCACACCTAAATCATGCTTGCCCTCAAGCATGGGGACGACAAATAACACCAATATTTAAAAATGGGCATTGCTCCAACTGCCGTATTGCCAAGGTACCAAGAAAAACATATATCAAGCATCACAGGTCAAGATCAAAGACAAATCACCCCAGTTAGCTTCCTAACCACAAACTCCTCCAATTTAAGGCAAACTGATCTAAGAAAAGGAATGGTTGCTCACATTTATCAGCAAATGGTCCAACTATTAACTAAAATCTCGACATTAAGATCACAAACCGGCAAGCTGACTTATTCACATACTAACACAATCTTTACTTTACTTTTTTTTTTGAGTAACAAAAGACTCAGTCTATAGCCCTTAGAGCCTTTTGACGCGAATTCCAACATTTGTCAGATGGAGGAGCCCGGTTACTCAGCTCCAATCGCTACGGGACCACACACTCATAGCAACTACTATCTTTTGACGCGAGAATCAACATTTTAGGTGAAGATCCCCGGTTACTTGGTACTAATCACTAGCGGAGTACAGTCAACTCTTATTTACAACCATATAGCACGATATCTAAAAGCAACACAAGAATAACAGCAGCCAGCCTCAAATTTCCAGACATGGAGAACTAAAATTAATAACTGGACCAATTCACATGAAAAATGCCAACAATCATTCCCTATGCCTAGAAAAATTAACCAAAAATTGGAAAAGTTAAGCAATTATTGATATTCACCAAAGAGATGTTCCTGAATTCAACCACATCAACTTGATACCTTTTTATTAATAAACTTGGCAATAACAGAATTAGAGACAACAATCCAGCATCAAACTTGGTATTCATATGAAGACTGACCACTAGAAAGAAAAAAGAAAAGAAAATAAACGAAAAAGGAGATAAATATCAAACTAAAACAAAGGAAAACCCCTAGAACCTAAAAACTAAAAATACTAGCACCCAACTGATCCCCCCCACACCTAATTCACACATTGCCCTCAATGTGATAACTTAACAGCAAAAGTAAGCAAAAGAGCAACGGTACTTCCCTGAAATCACGGGGACCATGGCAGGGCCACAGCAGTGGGTGAGGCCTGAAATGGTAGATTTGGGTTAGGGTAGGCTAAGGTCGAGAGGTTCCGGACCTAGAAAATCTAATCAACATAAACAAAATTTCCAACAAATAGAGGAACAAGTAAATACAGATCAGTAGAAATCAATATCCTCTAGTGAAGTCAACAATCAAACCAATAAGCACAGGTATCTCCCAATTCAAAAGGGTAATGAACAATAAATGGCCCACCAAATTAGCAATGTAAAGCCCTGAGCAATTTAAGCCCAACAATTCAATCAATACCAGAAAATCGTCCCAAACAATGTAACAGTTAAACTCCACGGGCAAAGGACGTCCAACCAATTTCACTCGAGTAAACTAGGAGCAATGCGAGTGGTTAAACAAAGCAACAAATTTCAGCAATTGGACACATATCCACCCAAAATCCCAACAAATGCCCCCAAGAATTCAGCAAGTCCAGTAATAGCAGGTCAGAATTTAGGCAATAACAACTTAGTCACAAGCTCTGAGCTTTCAATCAAGCAGCCAACCAAAGAGAATGAATAAATGTTAGGCAAACTACCACAACTAGTACCACTGGTGTACGCACAAGGAAGAATTAAATCAAACGGCAAACTCAATTCACTAAGAAACCCCAAACAATCACTAAACAGCACTAGAGATGAAAATGGGAAATAATTGGCCAGCAACTCCCAAAGCAACTCCAAATACCTCCAAACAAATTAAATGTCAGAGGAGCCTTCAAAAATCAAATACCAACAAATGCAACAGAAGCTCCTAAATAGTTCAACGGGAAGAGAAAAATCAAGCAAACCACTTCCTGTTTTTATCCAACAAGAAATCCACTAAAAAGGCACAAATTCCAGCAAATGAGGGTTCAGGGAAATACTAAACGAGGGGGAAATTTCAATACCTCCACCTGTCAATTTTTTGACAGGTGGTGACAGCGCGTGGGGCAGCGATGGGTGACGCGGCAAGAACGGCAGTAATGGAGGAAGAGCTGGGAGCTGCTGGTGGCATTCGGCTTGGGTGGTGGCGGACAGTAGCAGCGGGTCGCGCGAGGTGGAGCAGCTGCGCGATAGTCACGCGAGGAGAAAGGGAGTGAGGTGGAGGGACGAACGTGGTTCGTGAGGTGGAGCTTGGAGCTCAGAAGCGGCGGCGGAGCTGAGGCTGCTGCAGAGGTGGAGCAGGGGCGGCGTTCGCCGCTGGTATCGCGCGAGCTGGTGGAGGTGGAAGTCAGTGGAGGTCTGGTGATGTTAGAGGCGCGCGACGAGCTTCAGGCGGCGCGCGGCTGTGGTGAGCTGGGCGAACTGGTGGTGGCTCTGGCCGAGGACGAAGCTGGAGGAGAGCAAGTGGTGGTCGCGTGGTGATGCGGTTGGCGGAGGTGCGCTGCAAGGAGAGAGAGCAGAGGGAGCAGGGGAACGCGCGATAGGGAAAAGGAGTGTGCAGTGGAGATGGAGGTTTGTGGTGGTGGCGTGGACAGGGACGGAGGACAAAGAGAAGGAAATGGGGAATTGGGGAAGAAGAAAAGAAAGAAGAGGAAGAAAGAAAGAAAGAAAGAAAGAAAGAAAAGAAGAAAAAGGAAAAAGAAAAGAGAGAAAGAAAAAATAAAAAAAAATAAAAGAAAAAAAATGGTTTTGGTGGTTTTGGGGTTTTTTTTTTTCAATTTTTTTCCAATTTTTTTTCCTAATTGAAATTTTCAAAATTTGAATTTTTGAAGAAAAAAATGCTTTTTGAATTTTTGAATTTTCTCAATGTGAATTTTTTTTTTAATTTATTTTTGGGTCGTCAAACACCGCGTAGGCACGTCAAGATTGTAAAACGTCCACTGCCCATGAGACTTGAATTCAGATGCTTAACACGTGCCCTGCTCGCGTGGGCACGCCAAGATTACCTATTCTGGTCATAGTGAGGAAACATCAAGAGTGATTAGTACCCAAGTGAGAAATGACATATTTAAGAAATTGAACACAAAAATAACATAATCAACAATTGGGTTGCCTCCCAAAAAGCGCTTTCTTTAATGTTTTTGGCTAGACATGCTATGCTTGTTCACGGAGGATAAAATCTTGTAACTCGATTCAATGCTTCATTTTCAATGTGATCCTGGTAACCCTCATAAATGGAGTAATTTTTTAGCACACGAGCTACGGTCTTCCATGGACTAGTTGATGGCGCCAAATAATCAAGCATTGATCGCAATTCTTCATCCACTCCTCCATCAAGAGCACTCAACGGTTCAAGATATTTGACCATAGCTACTCTTAACTTATTTCTGCCATGAGACTCAAAAACTTCCGATATAACAAAATCAATCTCATTAACAGAAATCATAGAATAAGAGATAAGAAAATGCGGGTTAGGGAATGGAGGTGGTGTCACCACATTTGATGATTCTTCATTGGATTCTTTCACTTGAATGGGTTGCGGTTGGGGTTCCATTTCTTCCTTTTCGGCTTCTTTTTCAACTGCATCTGTAGATCTCTCATTTTGACACTCTTGCATCTCCTCATCACTAGTCAAGCAAATTGCACTCTCATTTTCTTCAAAATCAACAATGGTTTTCGAGGGCAATTCTTCAAATTGAGAAGCCAATCGATTTATTCTGGATGTCAATAGACATATTTGATCTTCCAGATTACTCATTGCATCCTTCATCATCTCATTCCTCATTTGTATCTCCTGTTGGAATCGGTATGTATTAGTAGCTATTGATTCAACTATTTCTTCAAGAGACATACCTGACATAGATGATGATTCTTGAGACTCATACTGCTGAAAATTCATTGGCGCTGTTGTATAATTATAACTGGAGTTATCCCACCATCCTTGATCATACCCGTTTGGATTAGGGTTATACCACATTTGAGACCAGGGTGAAAAATCTCCATAATTATTGAGTGGGACACTCAGATTATCTTGATATTCGGGGCACATACCGGTTGAATGATCCCTGACATAACAAATTTTACAGGTTGCAGCAGCCATTCTTTCTCTAATAGAGTTTAGTGCCTCTGAATATGCAAACTTAGCAAAAAAACTAGCCTCATTGCCTTCCCTGGAAACAAAATCCAGTCTATCACCAAAATACGGAGTGTTAGAAGCCATAAACTATATAAAAAAAAAGAAAAATAAATAAAAATAAAAATAAAAACAAGATAAACTCAAAAAGAAACAAATTAATCTGGCACCAGTCCCCGGCAACGGTGCCAAAAATTGACAGGGTGTCAAACCTGTACAATAATAAATACCTGCTTAAATAAAATATAATTTCTGTAGATAGTGATAAGCAGGGTCGAATCCACAAGGACTGGGGATAATTCGTTTCTTCTAGAGTTCAAAGTATAGGGGGTTTTGAGATTAAATGCCAATTAAACAAATTAAATGCAGGAAGTAATTAATTCAAAGAAATAATTAAGAGAAGCTCTAGCCAAGGGTACACTTCAGAAATGGTTCATGCACTGATCATTGATGCAGAAATAATTCCAACATTTAGTAATAGATTAGTTATAGTTGTCATGCACGCGATAAACAACCAACCCTTCCTTAATTTCTCGATAGCTAAGGTACGACCGTTAGCTATTTCTCTAACCCAAAAATAACCCTAGGTACGACCGTAGGATTTAATTTCTAGATTGCATTAATAATTAGAAAGGCCCAATTCTAACCAACAAACACGCTACGAGGGTTTGTTTAAATTAGATCATATGCTCCCCTGACATAAACCCAATTACGCCAGTTGCTACTGAGGTAGAGATAACGAACAATTACGGATTCAATTACCCCTATTCAGCAAAAATAGCCTATATGAATAATTAATTATTGCGCACTAATCAATCATACACAAGGCCATAGCAATTAAAATCAATGAACATATAAATACCAATAAATGAAGAAAATAATTAAAACAGATTCGATCTCACAGTAATTATCAAACCAAATCGTCAATTGTTCCCTTGACTAGAAAAATAAGAATTCAGTTCATTTTTGAGGAAATTCCCAACATGATACTGTCGAAAGTAAAAAAACTCAGTCCTGCGGCTATTCAGCCTCTAATTCCATATATCCCCCGTGACTAGTCTTCTAACCTAATAAGAAGAGAAAAGAATCCAAAAGATGGGACCCTCCGAATTCCTTCTTGTCTCCTATTGATAGTAGGACTTCCAAGCCTCTGTACGTTTCTTCCTAAATAATAGACTAATGCCTTTCTTTTCTCCGTGGCCCCCGCACAATTGAGATCAAAAGTCCTCCCAAAGCTTCCTGCACCAACCGAGGCTTTCCTTCTTGTTTTGTTTCCTATTACTTGTAGGACTCCAATCTCCTAATCAGCAAAGGAAATGCAATCTCTTTGTAGCACCATGTGAGCCCGGTTGTTTGAAATCTCAATTATCTTCAAAAAAGTCTCTCATTTTTGTAGTTTTCTGCTCCATTCCCTGAAATTGAGTCCAATACCAAATATAAGTAAATATTAATAATTAAAACAATATTTGGCAAGGATAAAATGGGGAAATTAACAATAAAATAACCAACAATTAACACCCTATCACAGGCCCTTGACCCCGAGTGGCTACCGCAGTACTGTGTTTACTATTTTCGACAAGGGCATGGCGAGCAGGAGTGTCGGGTTAAACATCCAGAGCTCCGTGAGGCATCGGCAGTGGGAAGGACTGCTGAACCTGCACTGCGGGAGAGGAGATCAAAGCTGGAGTTTCGTCCGAAGGCTCAACTGGAGGCTCCGCAAGAATCTATGGACGCACACCACGCGACGGTGGCTCCCTTAGAAGAAAATGAGCAGACAGATAAGGGGCCTATCGTGCATGGCGCCACTGCAGCGGTCGCCTGGGATTGCTCCTGACGTTACGGGGGTGCGGCTGTTGACCGTGAGTGACTCTGGGGTTGCTAACGGCCCCGCAATGCTGGCAGTGTTGGAGGGGTTGATTTTCCACGTGATGGCGGGGGCTGAGGGCTTGGGTGAGGCAACTGGTCGTGCGTCCTCGGGGATGGAGTTGCTAGCAAAGGAGGCCACAGTGATGGTTGCTATCGGGGCTTCCCAAGACTTGCCCAAGCGTGTGCTGGCGGAGGAACAAAGTGAAGATAACCTTCAAGGTCAGTGGGGGAGCCCCGGAAAGTGCGGAGGCAATCGGATGCGGTGGACAACCAAGTGGGTGATGGTCATGGTGCTGGTATTCCTGCAGATTTGTTGAGCGCGGATGAAACTAAGACGCTGGCAGGCACAAGGGAGGAGAAAATGTCAGAAGGGGGGCTCGAGATGGTGGAAGCGGAGTTGTCTGTTGCAGAACACAGTGCTGGGAGTTTATCGCTGCGAGGGCACCTGACAGGTTAGCACCGTGAGTCTGGTTCTTTGGTTATTGACATTTTCAATCTTGATCCTATAATTCAACATGTTCAAGAAAAGTTTAACAATGGGGAGGAGCTTGCATTGGTCAATAAAGCTAAGCTGAAGAGCTCTCAGCTCCCGCTCCCGCTCCCGAGTGACCGTGCTTTACGCATTAAATCGAAAGTTTCCTCTAACTCATTTGCCCCCTTGTCTCATGATTAATTTTCTATTTTGAAACATTCAGGATATCTCGCGTACCTTTAATTTCTATAGGTTAAAGCGGTTAATTGTTGAGTTTTCAATCCCTTTAGTGGCTATTTGTGAGCCTAAGATATTACCATGTGACGTTCATGTGTTTGGATCACGGCTCAAGATGGATAATTGGATCGTGAACACCGCGGGCTCCATTTGGATTTTCTTTCAAAACTATTTTCATTGTACCCTGGTAGGAGAGTCCTCTCAGCACTTGTCTCTCAAAATCACTTCTCAGCTTTTATCGGCACCCGTCTACTTCTCTTTCATCCATGCAAAGTGCACTGAGCAAGAGCGCTTCTTGCTTTGGTCGGCTTTGTTAGCGGAAAACCCGGGGAAGTACCCTTGATTGTTGGCGGGTGATTTCAACGTCATTGGTAGCGCGGAGGAAAAGAGGGGCGGATTGCCCTTTCGAGTTGATAAAGGAGTGGAGCTTAGTACATTCATATCGATGGCAGGGGTTTCGAATGTTGGTTTTTTGGGGTCCACCTTCACATGGTGTAATAATAGGGGGGTTTGGCTCGCATTTGGAAACGCCTGGACAGAATGCTTGTCAATCAGACGACTTTTATTTCAGGGGTTCATTTTCGGGTTCAACATCTAGGAAGGGAGCCTTCGGATCACACCCTCCTGTTACTGTCGTCTTCAACTAGGCTAGATAACAAGCCTAAATCCTTTCGGTTCTTGAACGTATGGACAACGAAGCCTGAGTTGCTGGATATCATTAGGCAGGGTTGGGCAGATCCTTGTTTTGGGTGTCCATTGCAACGTTTAGCAGCTAAACTGCGAATTGTTAAACGAGACATTCAAGCTTGGTCTCGTGAGGAGTTTGGCAACATTTTTGATGTGGTGAAAAGGGCAGAATGCGCGGTAGCAGTTGTCGAGGCTAAGTTTGACAATGAGTCTTCTCAGTCGCATTGGTTGGCACTTCAGGAAGCTCAGGCTGTAATGAAAAACTCTCCGGTAAGGGAGGAAGGGTATTGGAGGCAAAAGGAAAGGGTCAAATGGCTTAAGGACAAGGACAAAAATTCTAAGTACTTCCACTCGATAGTGGCGGAGAGAAGAGCTAAGTCCATCATACACCAAATTAAGAATGCCCAGGGGGAGTGGATATCTGATGAAGGTCAGGTTTCTGCTATCGCGGTGGAGTTCTTTAATTCCTTACTTTCGGATGAACCTACCAGGGGGTCATGGAATACATTGGATGTGATTCCTAAGGTCATTTTCGACACCCAAAACACTGATCTGGAGCGGTTTCCATCTCACGAGGAGATAAGGAAGGTGGTGTTTAAGATGGATGGGGAGAGTGCGGCTGGCCCAGATGGTTTTACTGTCTCATTTTTTACCTTTGCATGGGAGGTGGTGGGTAACGATTTATGTGAGGTAGTGCTTAGCTTCTTTTGTGGGCATGAGTTGCCGAGGGCCATTTCTTCGACGTGGATTGTGCTGCTTCCTAAGGTGACCTCCCCTCAGGATTTCAGTCAATTTTGGCCGATAAGTCTCTGTAACTTTGTCAATAAAGTCATTTCGAAACTGTTCGCTGATCGGTTGGCAAAGGTTCTGCCGAGTATTATCTCTCCGCAGCAAAGTGTTTCAGGGCAGGCAGATCTTTGAGAATTTTTTGCTAGCCCAGGAGTTGATATCTGACATTCAGAAGTTGAATAGAGGGGGCAATGTAGTGCTAAAACTGGACATGGCCAAAGCCTATGATAAAGTCTCTTGGCCTTTCTTGTTACAAGTGTTATTTGGGTTTGGAGAGATGTGGATTGATATGATTTGGAGGTTGATATCGAATGTGTGATTTTCGGTGATCGTCAATGGTACTCCGCAAGGCTTCTTCAAATTAGGTCATGGGCTGCGACAGGGGGATCCTATCTCTCTAGCTCTTTTTGTGATTGGTGCCGAGGTCCTCTCTCGCCTTCTGAATTCGTTGCTTCACTCCACGAACTTTTCACCGTTTAGGGTCTCCCATGGATGCCCGAAGGTTACGCATTTGGCTTATGCTGATGATGTCATTATCTTCTCTAGTGGGCTGAAGAGGTCAATTCGCGTGGTGATGAAAGCTCTGGAAGATTATGCCTCGATATCAGGTCAGCAGGTGAACCATCAAAAGAGCTGCTTCTTGTCCCATAGCAATTTTCCCAGGGCAAGGAAATGTATGCTTGGTGAAATCACTGGGTTCCAATTCAGGGAGTTTCCAGTAAAATACTTGGGTTGCCCCTTATACGTTGGTCGGAAGAAGAAAGGGTATTTTTCAGAAATTTGTGAATCGATCATGGGCAGGGTGCTATCATGTAGGGGTGGGCGCGGGTCGGGTACCCGTCCCATTCACCATTTGGCTGACCCGACCCGCACCTTGCGGATCAGCCATTTTCTGACCCGACCCGCACCTTGCGGATCAGCCATTTTCTGACCCTTACCCGCCCCGCATATTAGCGGGTACCCGTTATGCTGAGATAGGGTTGGATCAGCGGGTACCCGACCCATCCCATTTATCATTTAATTTTTTTTAAAAAAAATGATTTATACCAATTTAATTTTATATTTTACACATTCATCTAAGATTTAATAATTTTTTTTTCTAGAAAAAGGTTTCCCACCAAGAAACAAGCATATGAAGAGAATATAAGATAAAGGAAAAAAATTAAAAGAATTCAAAATCAATAAAAGTTTGAAATAAGTAACATAATTTTTAATATATATGTTCCACATTAATTAAACTTTTTTCTATAAAATATAAGATCATAGCTTTTACAAATGAATCTTGTAAATAAACTATAGTCTCTCATATTTGTAATGCAATTTGTTCAATAAAATTACTTATTTAGTTATAACTTATTATTTTATAGTGTGTGTATAAAAAAAAATAAAAAATATATATATATATGCGGGGCGGATCGGGTACCCGCGGATTTTTAATTATGTGACCCTAATCCGCCCCGCATCTTAGCGGATACCCGACCCTCTTTTGACCCGATCAAATAATAAAAATCGGATATCCTAATTTTCGGATCGGATCGGATCGGATATGACGGGTTTTCGGATTAGCGGATAATTTTGCCCACCCCTACTATCGTGGAAAGGGAGGCTATTGTCACATGGTGGAAGGCTAGTCCTGATTCGGAGTGTGCTATCTTCTATGCCTTTTCATTGACTTGCGGCATCTACTCCTCCCAAAGCTATCTTTGGGATGCTGGAGAAGACCTTTGCTAATTTCCTCTGGGGCTTTTCTGAGGGTGGGCCTCGCTTCCACTGGATAAAATGGGAATAGTTGTGCCAATCGTATGACAAGGGGGGTGTAGGCTTAAGGTCGTTGAGGCATGTCTTTGAGGCTTTTTCAATGAAACTATGGTGGCAGTTGAGGTTGCGGAAGTCTTTATGGGATGAGTGCATGCATTGCAAATATTGCCCAAATTCTCACCCTTGTTTTACGGACGTCTCGCCGGGGTGCTCGTGGACTTGGAAGAGAATGGTGGCTGTTCAGGGGGATGCTGAGTGCCAGATACGCTGGATTTTGTCCAGTGGATCCGTAAGTTTTTGGCATGATAATTGGTTAGGACAAGGCCCTTTATGCCGCCAAATGGATTCCTTCCAGAAATATTCAGTTTCCAATTTCGTGGAGCATGGTCGGTGGAATGTGCAGAGGCTTCGCTCTGTGTTGCCCAGTTGGTGGGTGGGGCGGATCTTGAGCGTGGAACCTCTCGATTTAGCTCACTCGGATAGGATGGTCTGGGCTCCTAGCACCTTAGGGGAGTTCTCCATATCCTCGGCATTTCAAATTGCTCAAGGGGCTGGTAACAGCTCTTGTCTGTACTAATTGTTTTGGAGTCAGGGGTTGCCTCTGCGATTGCTGGGGGCCAGATTGCCAGTGATGGATAGTTTGCACAAGCTTGGGGTAGTCGGCCTGTCTCGGTGTTTCTGTTGTCCCCTCCCATGCCAGGAGACCCTGGACCATATCTTCTGCAATGGGGAAGTTGCGCGTCATATCTGGGGTAATTTTGAAGTGGTGGTTGAAGGGTTTGGTGTGTCCTCGATGATAAGACATAACATGATTAGTTGGTGGTTGAAACCTACTCGGAACCCATTCCTTCAGCTTCTCTTTCGCCTGTTGCCTTCTTTAATTTGTTGGAACTAGGGGAAAATGCGGAATAAATTCGTGTTTGAGGGTCAGCTTTTGCCTGTTGCACTTGTCTGTGATAGAATCTTTGGGGATCTACATGACCTTTTTCATCTTAGGTTTAAGATTGTTGTTACCTCTAGTCGCGGTTGGCAGAGTTTCTTTGAGACCGTGGTTGGGTTGGTAAGAAGATATCATGTGCAAATAGTTTGATGGTGGCGTCCGATGCAGTCGGCTGTGAAGCTTAACTCCGATGGTTGCTCTAGGGGTAATCCTGGCAGGAGTGGAGGAGGAGGAGTGATTCGGAGTTGTGAGGGAAGGTTTCTTCTAAGGTTTTCATGTTTTTTCGGAGAGCTGACGAGTCTGCAGGCGGAATTGAAGGCGCTTCTTTATGGTGTTCAGTTGGCTTTGGATCGGGGGTACTTTAAGTTGCACATAGAATCAGACTCGTTAGTGCTGGTTCAGATTATTCGAGGAACAGCAAGGTCGCCATGGCAGTTGCAAAAAGAGCTACAGGAGCTGTTGGACGCTAGATGGTTTATAAGTGAGATTTCTCATTGTTTTCGGAAAGCGAATAAACCTGTAGATAGACTGGAAAATGTGGGTGTGGACTCTGGGATTACTTCAACGTATAGGTCGTTCACTGAGTTGCCTCGCCTGGTGAGAGGTGATATCACTCTTGATCGCTTGGGGCTTCCGAGCCTTCGTAGAAGCAGAGCTTAGTTAGGTTGATAGGTTGCGGTTTGTTTTCTTTCCTGTTTCCTTTTGCGTCTTGATTAATAAAGTTATTTGATAAAAAAAAAAAAGAAAACAGAATTAACCATTGTCTTATTTCCAAGTTGCCAATGGTGGGCCATCATCTATAGACTTAACATACTGAAAAATTATTTACTTTCAATCATTCGCTGACAACAAGTTGGAAGAAAACTAATCTTTAATTTAGTCCATGCAGAGAAAGAGAGTCATCTTTATGAAATGTATGGAGTCCATAAAAAAGAGAATCATTTTTTTTGTAACTAAACAAAAGAGATCACATAAACCATACCAAAATACGTAAGGCTAGAGGTAAGAATAGATCAAAGTATAGTAAAATACGATACAATACAATTGGTAAAATTGAAATTTTGAGTTTTTGAAAATTTGAACCAATTGCATCTCTTGACTCATCAAAATCAAATTGATGTTCATTTAAAAGTAAAATCAATTTCATTATTAAAATAAAAAATATTAATTGCACATGCAATAGCTCAGAGAAAACTACAAAATCTAATGGATAGATATAAAAAGAATTGAAGTCAATGATGATGGGGGAAATTTAAAAGGAAAAAAAAAGAGCATTAGTTAAGCAAGTTGCATTTCTTGTAAAAGAGATACATGTGACGAGAAAAATATAGTCATCCAGACAAAATTGACAATAAAGGTCTCCATGAAAAGCAAATGACAACAACACCAGACCAATTTTAAAAAAAATTAATTATAATATATACCTTGTAATTTGTTGACAGTCACATTTGATCTCTTATGCATTGGATATATAAACTTTACACTAAGTATCCTCACGAAAAAATGGCAAAGTGGCACAAATCCTCATGATCTATTGTTTTAAGTACGTCGAAACCTTTTGGAAGTAGTAACTTATTAATGTGGATACAAGTGATTCTCAATTGGAGAGAAAATCGAAACACTTATAGAAAATGATATATATCCACCAAAAAGAGCAAAAATATATGTGTTTGGATAGTAAATTATTTGAGATAATTTTTAAAAAAATATTATAATATTTTTTGAATATGAGATATATGAGATAAATTAAAATATTTATTGACGATATAAGCAAATAAAAAAGGACATATAATAAACTGTCATGTGACCCTCCGTGTGGGACCTTTGGACCTTACCAGTACTTTTTTTTATGGTTATTATTACTTTACCCCCTTAAACTATATCACTACTATCAGTTTATCCCTTAACGTTATCTTTTAGTCACTTTACCCAGATAAGTAATTCAACTCAACATGTTAAGAAATTTTGGACAAAAATACCCTTTTATTTTATACCATTACTGCATTGTTATTATCACTTTATTCGTTTGGATTATAGTGATACAATCACTTTAGTTCCTAACATTATTTCTAGGCATTTTACCTCATCATTAATCTCAATAGTATGGTCAAAAAATTTTAAATATATTTACCCGTTTTTATATATAATTAAAAATAAAAAAATTAGAATGGTTATTCTTCCTTTTTTCACTTTAAGAGATCGAGAAACATAAAAATAAAAGAATTTTTTCAAATTTCTTTTTTTCACACTTATTAATACTAGGAAAAGAAAAAGAGATAGGAAAGAAGGAGACAAAAAATTAGATTTTGCAAAAAAAAAAAAAGGTCTAACATTATCGTATTACTTTAAGGTTGTCAGGATTAAAATTGAAATTTGGTGGTAAACAAAAAGGGTAAAATAATTTTAAAATAATAAAAGTATTTAATTCTTTCTTATTTATAAATTTTTTTAAAAAATAGAGCCCTCTGTCCCTCTCTCCCTCCCTCTCCGCCTCTCCCTCCCCATCTTTCTATTTTTTTTTCAATATTAATAAGATTACCGAGAAGAAAGAAATTAATACTTTGACTTTTTTTTCTTTATACTGAAAAGGAGAAGAGTCACTCTAAATTTTTTATTATTTTTTATTATGCAAAGAGAAGGGCATTTTCTTTTAAAGTTTTTTAACTTACTAAGTTGGTTTAATGGTAGGATAAATTATCTAAAAAATAATTTTAGGGGATAAATTGATAATGTGACTATATTTTATGGGGATAAAGTGATAATAATTTTAAAGGTTAAACATGTCTTTTCACTTTAATTAACAAACTCCATTAAGTTTGACCATTAGTCTTGGGGGTAAAGTGACTAAAAGATAACGTTAAGGAAGAAATTGATAGTAGCACTAAATATTAAGGGGGTAAACTAATAATAACCCTTAATCTCTCTGGTCTTACAGCGTTGACTCCAAGACTCAATTATTTCACTAAGTCTTAGCCTCTTTGCAGTTTTCTACAAAAGGATTTTGGAATGGGATCCTTGAGTACCTCCGTGGGCAATCTGCTGCGCAATATTGGTTCAGCACAATAGTCCGGCAATTTGCTTCAAGTTCAGGTGCGTGTGCAAGCTTTCCAAATACTGTTTGCTTAATTCTTTAATTCCGTAGCATAGCGTATTCTTTAATTCATTTATGCTATTTAATTTTGAATTTAAGTTTGTATTTGTGAAGTTATTAACGTGTAGCATTGAAGTGATGACTATGTCAGAAATTCGAAAAAAAGGAGAAAGAAGAAAGATCAACGATGAAGATAAATAGAAACAAAGGCAAAAAGGGGAAAAAAAAAAAGAAAAGGAAAAGATGGATGAATAGTAGACACCTAGGGGTCTTTTCATTTAAAATAAACTCTAAACATGTCTGAGGTGATATTCTTCTCTTTCACGATGATATGCTTTTACATGAACTAAGGTATTGAAAAAAGAAAACAATAAAAAGTATTGATGCATAAGGACATGTTTTTCTTTTACATTGTTTTAACAACACAAGTACAAAAGAATATAAAAACCACGATAGTGCACGGAGTATCTTTTTCGTTTAAATTGCTTCGGGGAGTTTTGCACAAACTTAAAGCTAGAAATTAAGTGAAATGTCCTTACTTTTGGGGAGTTTTGCAGTACCTTTTAAGGGGTTCAATATAAGTAATCCGTTTGGTTTGGCAGTAGCAATAAACGTGTATAAATGGAAGGGATAAAGTGGCAAAACAATAATGTTAGGGACTATAGTGCCAACTGGGAAATTAACAGTTTTATATCGGTGAAAAATGAGATTATAATTGAAACATAATCAACCCTCATTTTGTTTTCTCCCAGGTTGCCAAAGGTGGGTCATCATCTATAGACTTAACGTACTAGATGATTTTTTAGTTCAATTATTGACTAATAATAAACTGGAAGAGAGATAATCTATAATTTAGTCCATGCCAAAAATGAGATGTTTCTTTCTAATCAAATATATGAAGGCTATAACAACCATTGGTGAATTGTCAAATTAAACCAATAACATGCTTATGCTAATTAAACAAAAGATTATTTTGAGAAAAGTAGTTAACCCTTGCGTTATTTCGAAGTTGCCAATGGTGAACTACAATTTATAGACTTAACTATAACCCCTTCAGCTGGATTTGGAAAGTTAATACCTCCTCAAAAGTCAAGCATTTCCTTTGGCTAGCCTCCCAGGATAGACTCCCTTCAAAAAGTCTTCTCACACATCGCACAATTCTTTCTGAAGCCTCTTGCCCTTTTTGTGAAGCTCCTTCTGAAGATTCGAATCACGTACTAAGATTTTGTCCCCAATCAACCGCCTTTTGGCTTAAACTCACCCATCCCTCCCAAACCCCGCTCCAAACCAACTCGGATTTCTATTCCTGGATCAAGGATGGATGCTCGTCCAACATTCCTTCCCCTTTCAACCTTATTCCTTGGGGAACCATCTTTAGCTTTGGTTGTTGGAGCTCTGGCAAGCTCGCAATGCCAAGATCTTTCAAAAAAAAATTTGATGATCCTATCAAGTTTTGCCTCCACCATGCTCATGAATTTTACCTACTAGGGCCTGGTTCTCACATCTCCACATCCCCTAGACAAGAAAAATTCATCAGATGGATCCCCCCTGCTATAGGTTTTGCCAAACTCAACACTGATGGTTCGTCTCTGGACCAACAAACTAGGCAGGAGTTGGTGGTATAATTCGTGACTCAAATGGGTTATGGATTGCAGGCTTTGCAAGAAATTTAGGCTTCTGTTTAGTTCCTTCTGCTGAATGCTGGGCTCTTAGAGAAGGCTTACAGCTTGCAAAAAACCTCAACATCCAGTCTCTCGAAGTGGAGATGGACTCTTCCATTATCATCTCCTTGTGTAAGTCAAGTAATCTTATTTCTCATGAACTTTCGCCTATTATTCTTGATTGCAGAGAGCTGTTGACTACATTCCAGAAAGTATGTTTTCACCATAATTATCGAGAAGCAAACAAATGTGCAGACATCCTTGCCAACTGAGGAAGAAGCAACACTCAAGACTTCACTTTTTTTGAATTATGTTCTAATTTTGTACTTCCCTTACTTTTGCAAGACTTAAAGGTGGTTACCACCCCACGGATGACTGTACCTTAATTTGCATTCTGTTGACTTGACTTTATTTTAATGCATCTTTATTTACCAAAAAAAAAAACAATTTATAGACTTAACGTATTCAATAATTCTATAGTTCAATCATTTGTAAATAATAAGCCGGAAGAAAAGTACTCGACATATTAATCCGCGCAGAGAAAGAAATGTGGTCTTCATGAAATGTTTAAATGCCGGAACAACCATTGATCAACCATTTTATCGACAAAAACTCTTTACGCTAAGTAAACAAAAGGGATTTCAGAATCCAAAATAAACTATGAAAGGATGAAAGGATAGGGTGGTGTGCGAAAAAAATAAAAGTGAGATTGGTAAAATTTGACATTTTGAGTTTTGAAAATTTGAAAGAAATTCAATTCTGAAATCGTCAACGTCCAATTGATTACTATTTCAAATTGAAATCGTCAATATCGTCAAAAAGCCAAGTATATTCCAATCCCAAATTCTGTTCCCAATTTATGCATTCTTCAATAATCTGAGATCGAAGTAACATAGTGAAATAACTAATTTATTTTTGATACATTATTAACGCAAGCTCGTTTAAGCTATTTATACTTTAATTTTAGTTTTTAGTTGCTCAAAAAAAAAGGAACCTTGAATTTTAATTTATATTGGTGAATTTGTTCACATATTGCATTCAGCTAACGGTTATATCCAGATTCCAAATCAAGAAATGAGAACGAAGAAAAATCTTCGATGAAGATAAACAGAAACAAAGGCGAAAAGAAAAGGGAAAGATGGATGAATTACATATCACTATGGGCCTCTCTTATTTGAAATAAACTCGATACATGTAAAATGTATGGAAAAAGAAAAGCAAGGAAATAATAACAGCAGTATCGGTGTAAACGGACATGTTTGGCTTTTAATTTTGTTTTCACAACACAATTATACAAGAAAAGAAAACCATTGTAGTGATAGGGGTATCTTTGTCATTTTGATAGCTTTGACAACATAAATATGTTGACTAATGATTAAAATGGGTTAATTGATACACACTTGAAAATAGTTATTAAAGGGAAAATTACACTATTCTTTAGGGTGTAATTTAGTTTAAGTACCCCCATTTAGCCTAGGAGTAGATATTCTTTTTTTTTTTTCCTTTTTTTACAAAAATTTCAATCCTCAAATAATGAGTTTGTATTAATGGAAGGGGTAAAGTGATAACACAACAATGTTAGGACTACGATGCAAAGTTGCAAATTGACGTTTTCTTATGGTTGACAATTAGGCCTGTCAGACCCGGACCAGGATCGGACCCGTCAAATTATTCCGGGTACGGGTAAGGATTTAATTATGTTACACGGATCCGGATCCGGATCCGTTTTGTGAAACAAAAAAATGGGGCGGATACGGAATATAGTATTCCAACCCATATCCGATCCGGATTCGGATATAAATGGATTAATAATTTAAAATATATATATTTATCAATATAATTTGATTAGGGTGATGTATTTGAGTAAGGTTAATTTGATTTTTTTTCTTATTTTTTTTTTTGTATTAGTTAGAAATTAGTTTACAAATATATTTTTTTCTAATTTTTGTTAGAAATTGTAAGTTTTGATAGTTCTTTTTTGGGTAGACCCAACCCGTCGGATTTGGATCCGGAACATAGAATAGAAGACTCGTCGGATAAACGGATCGGATCCGGATCCGGCTAGAATTCATTATTCCGAACTCGGACTCGGCCCACTATTGACAATGACATTATTTTGAAAACATTAGATAATTACCCTCATTTTGTTTTCATGTTGCCAAAGTTGGGCCACCATGTATTAGACTTGCCGTACTAAATAATTCTTTAGTTCAATTATTGACTTAAAATTAATTGGAACAAAAGTAATTAATTATAATTTAGTTCCTGCAAAGAAAGTGATGCTGCCTTGATAAGGCCAACAACCATTGATAAACTATCAAAACAAAAAACATATTTGCTAGACAAAAGGTTATTTTGAAAACTAGACTGAGTGCGTTTGGATAGTAAATTATTTGAGATAATTTTTTTAAAAAAGGTTGTTTGGATAGGAGTTTATTTGGATGATTTATTTGAGATAATTATTGTAACACTTTTTATGATGTGATATATGTGAGATAAAAAGGTGATTGGGAAGATAAAAAGGTAATTAAAATTTGTGAAGCAAATTATTTTATTTAAAATCATCTAAATCCAAACAAACCTATTGTAGCACTTTTTTGATGTGATATATGTGAAATAAAAATGTAATTAAAAAATATATTGATGATGCAAGTAAATTAATTTGTGTAAATAAGATGAAAATAATGTGTAATCCAAACATAATCATATATAGTACCCTACAAAGAAAGAGCAAAGTGCCACAAATCCCCATGATCTATTGTTTTAACTACATTGAAACCTTTTGGGGGTAGCAACTTACTGATTTGGATACAAGTGATCCTCAATTAGGGAGGGAAAACCAAAACACTTGTAGTAGATGATATGCCCACCAAAAGAATGAAAGCATTATTGTGTTTGGAAGGTAGATTATTTGGGATTTTTTGAAAAAAATATCAAAGTATTTTTTAATATGATATATGTGAGATAAAAAAAATAATTGAAATGTAGCACTTTTTTGATATGATATATGTGAAATAAAAATATAATTGAAAAATATATTGATAATACAAGTAAGTTAATGTATGTAAATAAGATGAAAATAAAATGTGTAATCCAAACATTATCATAGTACCCTACAAAGAAAGAGCAAAGTGCCACAAATCCCCAGGATCTATTGCTTTAACTACATTGAAACCTTTTGGGGGTAGCAACTTACTGATTTGGATACAAGTGATCCTCAATTAGGGAGGGAAAACCAAAACACTTGTAGTAGATGATATGCCCACAAAAATAATGAAAGCATTATTGTGTTTGGAAGGTAGATTATTTGGGATAATGTTTTGAAAAAAATATTAAAGTATTTTTTTAATGTGATATATGTGAGATAAAAAAATGATTGAAAAATGTATTAAATGACGTAAACAAATAAAAAATAGTAAATAATTCACTATCCAACCTGTGCAGCACTAATCTTTTTTTATTCAAAATTGCGGATGATGGACCTTAATTTCTCTGGCCTTACAGCGTTGACTCCAAGACTCAATGGCTTGGCCGCTTAGCAGTTTTCTGCAAACGATTTTGGAATGGAATCCTCGGTGAGCAATCTGCTGCGCAATATTGGTTCAGCACAATAGTCCGGCAATTTGCTTCAACTCCAGGTGTGTGTGCAAGCTTTTTAAGGTTCAGCTTAACATTTTTTCCTTCTATCTTTCCAAATACTGTTGCTTGATTCTTTGATTCCGTAGCATAGAGTATAATTAGTACTTTAAATGATCTCATATATTGTAGCTTCAACTCCTGCTGGGAGCTTTTAATTATCTTTAGCTGTGGAGTCAACTGCCTGTCTTCTTGGTCTACCTCAGATTGCTGGTTAAGCAATTATGAGGGATTCGGGACTATAATTGTAGTCACAAATCTAATCGTAGCATCGAATTAATCAGTAGTTGTTCAAATTTATCTTTCAAAATGAAAAGAAAATACTAAAATTCGAAAGGAGCAGTTTAGATCGAGTCCTATTACTAGCGGCCCGATCTGGGCTGGGCGTTGCTATTTGCAGTTGAACCGCTGACTGTACTCAGTCCAGTTCATGTACATATACCACTTTCTCATGGTGGAAATTTGGTAAACAAAAGTTTCTCCATCAAATCAGTTGTTTTTTGGTCGAAAATTGTTTGGTCATTAAAGCAAAAGTGTTGAAGGACTAGTCAAACTAGGACGTAGGAGACTGTATGGTGGGAAAAGAGAGGAAAGATCAAAATATATTGTGTGAAGGTATATAGAGGTTGCTTTTCTTTTGTTGTGGATTGATTTCTTTTTGATTGTTAGCTATCAACTATTACGACAATCCTGACGAAGAATAAGTATGTCAAGACTTGATGATGATGGCTTCTAATAGTTCTTCACTTCTTTTGCTCCTTGCTTTACCTTAACCAGCTTATGGAGCAGCGGTGAAAGTGTACTTTATGGTGTCATATAATCACCGACTCTGAAGTAGAAAAGTTTTGTAGTATACCATGAGCTTCATGATCAGTTGTTTGATAAGAAATGAAACCGTACTTAAACAGGGACCTAGGGCCTGTTTGGAGTTGCAGTAGCTTTCTGAAAAGCACTTCTCTAATAGAGTTTTTAATAAAAGTATTTATTAACTGCTTAAGTGCTTTTAAATATATTGTTTGGAGACATAATTCAATAAGTACTTATTGTATTGGATAATGTGTAATTTGAAAATTTTTAAAAATGTTTATCTTTTTATTTGGTTCATAATATAGGATAAAATGATTAAATTTAATGTTTTATTTTTTAAATCACAAAAGCTATTCTAAAAGCACCAAATTTGAGGTTTTGCTACAACTGCTTTTAAGACCACAGCTCTCCTCCTAATTTTATGGGATGATATTCACCAAACACTTTAGAAGTACTTTTAGCACCTACAAGTGCTTTTTTATCAAAAGCACTGGAACCCCAAACGGGGCCTTAGACGCAGAAAACTGGACAGAGGATCCAAAGCCGCAGGGCTTTGATGGGTCTCTTCTTCTTTGCCAATAGTCAAAGCAAAATTTCAGACTTGAAGATAAGTCGAATAGGGGAGCAAGGAGCTGTGAATCAATCATTGAGGGTGTCATGTGTCAGTGTTGATATTATGAAGAAATTGAAATTGAAGAGAGATAGAAGAATAAGGTAGATGAAAGGAAGAAGTTAGAAAAAAGAGGTGAGTTGAGAGAGCAATTGGAGAAAGAATTATTATTGCATGAACAAATTCAGATACAATTTGCCCCGACTCTTCCTTCAACTAACCTTGGTATTTAAGGACTAATGCAGCTATTACGGTGGCTATTCTGTAACTATCCAATTACTGCAATTAAGTGGAACACACTCCCTAATGCACAAAATGACATCATTTCACCCATTGTCCATGACAATTTCCCTCCCCTTAAGACTGAACCTTGTCCTCAAGGTTTGAAGTCAGGAAACTGATTGGTGATGAAGGACAAGTCCTCCCACAAAGCTCCCTCAAAGCTCAATTGATTCCATTTAATCAGAAGTTGGTTTGTGGGCTGAGAATTCCTCAAAGTAGCCCTTCTTTTAAGCACCAATTCAGGCTCCAGTAAATAACGATCATCAACATCAAATTCTAGTATGGTAGGCTTGAATGGCGCTTCCTTCCTTCTTGTTTAATAAGGAGAGATGGAATACTGGATGTACCTTAACTCCGGGTGGAAGCTTCAGCTTATAGGCCACCTTCCCAATCTTTTCAATCACCTTGAAAGGTCCATAAAACTTAGCAGCCAGCTTCAAGGATTTTCTGAATGCAATTGAGTGCTGCTTGGAAGGCTGGAGCTTCAGGTATACCATATCCCCCACTTGAAACAACTTCATCCTATTTTGTGCTTTGGTCAAATTATCTTTAAGAGTCTGGATGATTGAAAGTCTATCCTGCATCCAATTATTGGTTGCAGGAATAACTGAGTCATGAAAAGGACATAATGGTAAGTGGAGGGGGCTCATATCCATATAAAGCCTGGAAAAGAGTCATTTTCAAACTATTGTGAAAGTTGGCGCTGTACCACCATTCAGCTAATGCAATCCATTTGCTCCAATTATGTGGCCTTTCTCCTGTCATACACCTCAAGTATACTTCAAGACACTGATTAAGCCTTTCACTCGAACCATAACTTTGGGGATGGAAAGCTGTACTATAATTCAATTGAGTGCCCAGTAGTCTAAAGAGCTCCTTCCATAATATACTAGTGAAGATCTTATCCCTGTATGTCACTATAGACTCTGGTAATCCATGAAGTCTGTAAATTTGGTCCAAGAATTTCTGTGCTACAAGTTCAGCAGAAAAAGGATGTGTCAGTGGGATGAAATGCCCAAATTTAGTCAGCCGATCAATGACTGCTAAGATTTTGTCAAAACCATCAGACAAGGGCAGTTTCTCAATAAAATCCATCGTAATATGTGACTATGCCTGTGTAGGAATAGGCAATGGTTGCAGCAACCCTGTATAGGGGACATTTTCAGTTTTGTTGCGTTGGCAGACATCATATTGTCTAACAAAAGTCACCACTTCTTGCTTTAATCCTGGCCAGTAAAATAGAGTGTTGACTTTCTGTAAACACCCTAGTTGACCAGAATGTTCTCCTCCTGATGAGGCATGTAACTATTGAATGATATGAGTTCTGAGATTAGCAGAATTACCCGCATAAATTTTGCCATGAAACCTGAAAATGCCATCTTTGTAAGAATACTGTGGCAAGGTTGCTGGAGCAATCACCAACTGAGCTATCAGCTCCTTAGCTTGTTCATCCTCTAAGTAGCTATCCATAACTTTTTTCATCCAATCTAGCTGAACAGAGAATATCATCATAAGTCTTTCATTCTGATTCTCATTTCCTTCCTATTCAACCATTCTTCTAGACAATGCATCTGCTACTTTATTTTCAAACCTTTTTTTATATTGGATTTCATAATCCAACCCCAGCAATTTGTAAGACACTTGTGTTGCAAGGAAGAGGTCAACTTCTACTCAAGGATATATTTAAGTGATTGATGATCAGTTTTAATCACGAAATGATATCCCATCAAGTAATGCTTCCACTTGGTCAAGGCCAGCAATAAAGCCATCAATTCTTTCTCATATATGGAGAGCCACAAGTTTTTGGCACTCAGTGCTTTGCTTAGGAAGGGAATTTGCTGTCCTTCTTGTATAAGCACTGCTCTGAGGCCAACCCCAAAGGTATTTGTTTCCACGACAAAGGGTCTACAGAAATCTGGAAGCCTTAAAACAGGTGCTAAAATCACCACTTTATTGAGCTTTGTAAATGCTAATTCAGCTTCCTTTGTCCATTGAAATCCATCCTTTTTAAGTAATTCAGTGAGGGGTTTGCAAATGAGGCCATAGTCTTTGATGAATCATCTATAGTAACCTGTAAGACCCAAGAAGCCTCTTAAACCCTTTACATTCATTGGTCTGGGCCAACTCACAATATAGTCAATCTTCTTGTTATCCATCTAAGTATTGCACTTCCTTCTGAGCAAATGAGCATTTGGACTTCATGACATGTAACTGATTTTCTTGTAGAACTTTCAGAACCATACTCAGATGCTGCACATGAAGCTCCAAGGTGGGACCATAGATGAGTATATCATCAAGGAAGACCAGTACAAACTTCCTTAAAAATGGTTTGAATATTTGGTTCACTAGCGACTGAAATGTGGCTGGAGCATTAGTGAGTCCAAAGGGCATTGCTAAAAATTCATAATGGCCCTCATGTGTTTGAAAAGTAGTTTTGGGCACATCTTGTGGCTTGACTCTGATCTGGTGGTACGCTGAAGTGAGGTCTAGTCTAGTCTGCCATTTAGCCCCATACAACTCGTTCAGCAGCTCATAAATATTAGTATAGGATAGTTATCCTTGATTGTCAGTTTGTTGAGAAATTTGTAATCTACACAGAACCTCCAAGTGTGATCCTTCTTCTTAACCAACAAAATAGGAGATGCATAGGGGCTATTGCCATGTTTAATGATCTCATTTTGCAGCATCTTGGTAACCTGAAACAGAGTTTCTCAGATTGAGGATATCTGAATGGTTTCAGTTATTAAAGGTTTTGCCCCTGGTTCCAAGTTTATCTGATGATCAACAGTTTTTTGTGGGTAGCCCTCTTGGTTCTTCAAATACTGAATTGTATTGATTGAATCACAGAGGGTATATTTTAGTTGATGACATCCTTTCCTTTCTCTTCTGACATAACACAACATTCTTGCATGAATCTGCTATATTCTTTTAGATCCTTCCCTCTTATCAACCTTACAAAAGCATCATCAGCCCATCCATTTAAAGTAATCAGCTCTCCTCCTTGTAACATGTGAATATTCAAGTGATGGAAGTCAAAGATGATGTAAGCAAGAACATGCAGTCAGCACCCAAAATTACATCTCAACCCCCCAAATCCATTACTTACAAATCATGACAGAAATTGTATTCTTGAATCTTCCATCTGACCCGTGGACAAATAGCTGCCCATAATACTACTTCCATCAGCCATAGTAACAGTAAAGGGATCAATGAAGATATAATCCAATTGCGATGCCTGAGACAGTTTATAGCTTGCATAACTGTTAGTACTACCAATATTAACCCAAATGTGCATCCTGGTTTCTTTGAGCATGCCTTCAATAGTAATGATTTTTCTTTTAAGGGAATTTGATAAAGCATGTAAGGAAGCGTCAGTTACCTCCCCAGGATTTCCGGTTTTCTCATCTTGCTTCATCCAAGAATTCTTGCTCTTCCTCCTGTGGCACCATGAAATTTAGATGCTTCATTCTGCACTGGTGGCCAAATCCATATTTTCTCCACATTTGAAGCACAAGCCTGTGTTCCTTCTATGCTATATCTCCTGATCAGACAACCTCTGCACATCATTTGGATGGCGGATGGCTTTTTTGGGTTTGGGAATAGCTGGCACCTTGTGCTGGTTAGAGGATCCAGCAGTACCCACCCCGTTTCTAATCAAGCCAACCTGCCACTCCCCATGGTTCTTGACTGGAATCTTTTGCTTCTTCTGTCCCCCAAGGTTTACTTCTTCATCATTTTGCTTCCTTCAAGCCATTATAAAACTTGAAATGAAATACAGCTCAAAGAGTCTTGGATCCCTTGTCAGCATTAATGCTTTTAATTCTCCAAATCTCTCGTGATATTCCTCAACTTCTCCTTGCTGTGATAATTTATTAAATTCCTCCACTTCATCACGTATGCCCTTATCCCCAAATCCAAGGGAACCATATTTATGCCTTATCTTGAAGGAAGACTTCTATCGCATCCACCTTTATTAACTCAGGAACTTGATAAAATGTGAAGTACTTGTTGCATTTCCTCAGCCATTCCCTTGAATTATTTCCTGAAGAAACAACTCAATTCAGCTCTGGTTTGGTAGGGAGTGTTGAATTTCCCAATCTTCTTCTTCTTGTTTCCTGCCATTGCTAACTCCTCCTCACACGTTAGCTGGGAATGCAAGTGAGGAGTTGGTAACAGGGGTGTTTGCGTACTATCATCTGATCTTCTTGAGCTTTCACCCTGTTCAACATCCTCATTATAGTGTTCATGCCAACTATGAGAGAATCTATCTTTGAATCAAACATATGCTGTTGTTCTTCCATTTTTCCTACCATCGAGTGAAGTTTGGAATCCATCTTCTTGTTCTGCACCAGCAACTAAGCCTCCATTTGGAGCTGAAATTGCATCCGTTGCTGTTGCAGATTCTCCAAGGATTCTTGAAATTTCCCATCCTGCTTCTTGATCTGTTCCTCCAAATGCTTAAACCTCGTTCCGTCTGACATTGTAGAATCTTATCAACACTTTTGCAGATCCAAGAATCAACCAGCTCTGGTACCAAATTGTCATGAATCAGTGTTGATATTATGAAGAAATTGAAATTGAAGAGAGATAGAAGAATGAGATAGATGAAAGAAAGAAGTCAGAAAAAAAGGGAGAGTTGAGAGAGCAATTGGAGAAGGAATTAGTATTGCACTTTAGAAGAGAGAGAGAAGGATGAATGAATTCAGTTACAATTTGCCTCGACTCTTCATTCAACTAACATTGGTATTTAAGGACTAATGCAGCTATTACAAGTGGCTATTCTGTAACTAACTCTCCAATTACTGCAATTAAGTGGAATGAACTCCCTAATGCACAAAACGACATCATTTCACCCATAGTCCATGATAGAGGGCTGGAATGGGTGGGGAGCAGAGAGGGAGCATGGGTGCATATATATGGAGTATGGACTGGAGTGTGTCCCATTTATTTTTTCTTTTTCTAATCATAGGGAACTTCAGGTCTACAAAGGGAAAAAAGGAAGGAAGAGGAGTTACGATTCGAATTAGGGATTCCGTGATCACCTATCTAATATCTCTATTAACTAAATTGGGTTTTTAGGATGTTCCTTTCCTTTCATTGGTACTTAGTTCTAGAAACCAACATTGTTGATGTATAGTCTGATTATAGAAAATAGAATGATAATTGTAATATTCTAATCAACTCGAACAAAATAAATTTAGAGGAGTATATGACGACATTAGAAATGAAATAAGAGATTAGTTTTATTTGTATTTCACAAATCTAATGTCCAGGAAGTGTCAGCGTCATTTTTGTTCTTTAAATGCATTCAAAGAAACTTTTACCCAGTTAAAATGCCTATTAAATTGGTTAGGGGCTAAGTGTAACTAAAGTGGATTCAAGAAGGCAATGTGGAAGTAACTAATTCAGGAGCTTGAGACAAAAGAATGACTACAAATTATATCTTCTAAACAAGAAAAGGGGAAAAGTGACATGAATGCCAGGCCAAAAGTAAGTTTATGAATGCCGGGCAAAAGTAAGTGTAAGTGTTTGTGCTTGTAAAAATATATTTGTTGGCAAAATCAATGTGCAATCTTATATGTATGTATGAAATTCCGTATATGTGGAAGTGGATATTCTAGCTAAGGTCATGTAAACTAATTGAAAAAAATTTTTGGATTAAATTATCACTTGATTATAAAGTTCAGTGATTCAATACATTCTAACTTGTCTAAAATTCATATTTGAGTTGCTAGATTTTAAATACTCATTGACAAAAAACATCCTATTCTAAATTTATTTAAAGGATAAAAAAAACAAATCCTATCCTCTTATGTTCTGTGGAACATAAGTTATTTAAAAGAATAAGACTCTGATTGTCTCCTGAATTCCCTCCCCCCGGATTATTTAGTGTATAGGTAAATTTTCAAATTTCCACCCAACAATAGATTTGTTAATACTTCAATTCTGTATTGTTCAATAAAATTAATTAGATAAGAAATGTAACTTTAATTAGGAATAAGAACTTGAGTAATTACCTAGCGAAACAAAAATACAAACAATCTGCAACACCAAAATATGTTCTGCATATATAAGAGCAACATACCCGTGCTTGGCGGTGTTTGGAATCATTGAATAGATTTATATGATGAAAATGTGTAGTCGGTCAGATTTTGGCATAGGATTGCTCAAGATGAATTTGCAGTTTGCAGGATGTCAGTTCCAAAGCCAGTTGGGCCATCCGTTTCAGCTGCACACGGGACTTCTGCAGACGTCTTTCTGCACAAAAATCACAGGAGAAGGCATGTCATAGATTTACCCCACAATTTTAAAACACTAAAAGATCAAGTGGATAGTCTCCGTGCACGTTGGAAGGTCGTCAGTGACGATATAAATCATCAATCAGCGACCAGGCAGAGAAACGATAATCATGGAGCTTGTCATAGTGAAATAGAGTGGATATTGAAATATTACCAAGAGAATATTGTCAACCGGTACAAAAAGCTAGTTGGAATTGAATCAGGTGGAAACCAAACCCCAGTCCATGAATTGTCAGCCGCTTCCAAAGGTTGGAAGAACAAATTTCGTAACCCAACATTCTACAAGCTTGCAAAGCTGGATAAAGACGTTCTCAAGTTTGCGACTGAAGTCACCAATCTGGAAAATAAGATTACACTTGAGCATGTTACTAGTCGGATAAATCCAGAAATTGTTGTAAGACAGAGTGCTAAAGAACTAACTCATGTGCCTTCACATCAAACGGTCCTTGATAGCCTTTTCATTGATGGCCTGGTGCGCTGCAAGAGGATTATCATCCACGGAGAACCACAAGTTGGAAAAACAAATATTTTGAGAAACTTGAATAACCGGTTGGTTCAATGCCCTCCTGGCCTGGAATTGGACTATGTCATTTGGGTGACCTTTCCAACTCATCTGCCGGAGCCAGAGGACATCATCACTGACATACAAGACAAAATTCTTCAACGTCTGGGCTTAAATGGGCAGAGCAGTGGAAGTGGGAAAAAAGTAGTAATATTTAGAGCACTGCATGAGAAATCATATTTGCTGCTTTTTGACGGGTTCTCTTCCTCAATTGAGCTTGAGGACATTGGAATCTCTGAAGAACATGTGCACGGGAAAGTCATCATTGAAGCTAAAGATCCATATCTCCTGAGGAATTTTCCAGTCGACAAAGCAATCAAATTAGAGAGGTTACCACCCCAAGATTCAAGGAAATTGTTTGATAAGATCATTGATGATGAAACACTTTGTGAACAAAACACAGTTCTAGCTGACTTGATTGTTAAGGAGCTTGGTGGGCTTCCAGGGGTGATCACATCTGTAGCTGGGCAGCTGAAAATTAATAAACGAGTACAATTTTGGGAAGGTATGATTCGAAGATTGAAAGCAGATATTTGGGACAATAATCTTCTGGAATTGGCAGGTTTGGCAGCAGTAAAATTGGCTTTTGATACAGCTTATAGTAAATTGAAAGAGAATGATCGAAAGTGCATACTTTATGCAGCATTGTTTCCAAAAGACTTCACAATTCCGATAGATATTTTGGTCGAATGTTGGAAAGCTGAAGAGTTTCTATGGTGTCCTATTCCTACACTCTCTCACGCACGAAGAGAAGGAGCGTGTGTACTCAAACAGCTGATTGAGCTTAATCTCTTAGAGAAGTGTTTTGAACACCATGTCAAGATGCCAATAATCTATAGGAGACTTGCACTTGAAACACCTTTCCCTGGGGAGAAAAATGCAACGTCCTTTGTCAGGTCGGGTCCAGAGATAGACAGACACCTAAAAGACAAAGAATGGGAGATGGCCAGAAGGGTGTGTTTGATACAAAGCCAATTAGAGGAATTACCTGCGAGCCCGAAATGTGAGGGCATGTCAACACTATTTCTGCAACTTAACCCAAACTTGACAAGCATTGAGGAACCGTTCTTCAGAAGGATGCAGAACCTTCGAGTTTTGGACCTGCACAGCAAAGGAATAAAATTGTTGCCTCCCTCTATCTCCTACTTGATGTCACTCCGGAGTTTATACCTCAACAATTGCTGTGACTTAACCGTGCTGCCACCTGAAATAGTGAAACTCAAGAAGCTTGAAGTTCTTGATATTCGAGGCACCTCAATCCATTGTTTGCCCGAAGAGATCAGCAGTTTGTTTGGCCTTAGGTGCTTGAGGTTTTCATTTGTCCTTGAAGCATGCAATCCCAATCCGGAGCTAGAACGGACATGGCTGATATTTTCCCCCGGAATGTCTGACCAGCTTGACAAGCTCGAGGAGTTGACTATTGTCTTAGTAAATGGAAGCAATGACGGCATTGTTGATCGAATAAAGGCAGAGGTGCTTGAATTTGAGAACAAAAATAACCAGTTTAAGTTAATTCTTCATAGGCCGTCCCAATCAGTGGACCAAGGGAATCTCGTTCAACTAAAGGGAAAGGCAGTATACCTTCCGAATCCAAGTGTTCCTGCAAGTCATGCTCATGAGCCAACAACAGGAAACCAGTCTCCGAGATCAGACATCAAGGTAACCTTTTCATTTGAAATCTGTTGCACCTTTTCCAACACGAAAAGGGGCAAAATTACTTATCCTACAATGAAAATGTTTCTTTAATTTTTTTAAGGTATAATTTTTCAGAAACCTCCCCTTAGGTCTAGGTTTCTGACCGTTGCACTTGATGCCATAAAACTTTGAAAAATCTCACTTTTCTCTCCTATTTTAAACTTTTTGTAACTTAAAACCCACTTCAAAATATAATATTGAAAAAATTATTAGGGTTATTATCACTTTATCCCCTTAACTTTTGCTGCTACTGTCAATTTTTCCCTTAATGTTATCTTTTAGTCACTTTACCCTCAAGACTAACGGTTAAATTTAACGGAATTTGTTAATTAAAGTGAAAAGACATGTTTAACCCTTAAAATTATTATCACTTTACCCCCATAAAATATAGTCTCATTATCAATTTACCCCCTAGAGTTAGTTTTTAGACAATTTATCCTACCATTAAACCAACTTAGCAAGTTAAAAATTTTTAGAAGAAATTACCCTTCTCTTTGCATAATAAAAAATTTAGAGTGACTCTTCTCCTTTTTAGTATCAAGAAAAATAGTCAAAATATTAATTTCTTTCTTCTTGGTAATCTTATTAATATTGAAAAAAAATAGAAAGATGGAGAGGGTGAGGGGGAGAGAGAGAGCTCAATTCTTTTTTTAAAAATTACAAATAAGAAAGAATTAAATACTTTTATTATTTTAAAATTATTTCACTTTTTGGTTTACTACCAAATTTCAATTCTAATCGTGACAACCTTAAAGTAATACGATAATGTTAGACTTTTCTTTATTTTCTTTTTTTGCAAAATCTAATTTTTTGCCTCCTTCTTTTGTATCTCCTTTTCTTTTCCTAGTATTAATAAGTGTGAAAAATAAAAATTTGAGAAAATCCTTTTATATTTATTTTTTCGATCTCTTAAAGTGAAAAAAAAGAAAGAATAACCATTCCAACTTTTTTATTTTTAATTATATATAAAAAGGGTAAATATATTTAAAATTTTTTGATCATACTAGTTAGATTAATGATGAGATAAAATGTCTAGAAAATAATGTTAGGAACTAAAGTGAGTATATCACTATAATCCAAACGAATAAAGTGATAATAATAATGTAGTAATGTTATAAAATAAAAAGGTATTTTTGTTCAAAATTTCGTAACATGTTGAGTTGAATTGCTTATGGGGGTAAAGTGACTAAAAGATAACGTTAGGGAGTAAACTGATAGTAGTGATATAGTTTAAGGGGGTAAAGTGATAATAACCCAAATTATTATGGGAGGGAGAGTATAATTTCATTCCAAATTTGCCCTTTTCTTGTGATTTATGAATTTTCATAACACACCAAATTTATCTCTTAATTTTTGTCAATTGATTGATGTAATTCTTTATTGAAAAACTCTTTAATAGTTTTGTATCATTGGTTTAGACAAAAAATGTTAATTGCCTAAAATTACTAATGATTTACAATGCCCTTATATATTATTTTTAGCATGTTTTTTATTTTAGTTTTCAAGCTATCAGTATGGACAAAAAAATTAGAAAATTCAAAAAATATATATACAATTTATAAAACTTCTTAAACTAACTAAAAATACTTTTTAGTACAGAAAATATTATATTTGTAACTTGTAAAAACTTAAAAAATTTCAAATATTAACTGTTGATATTTAAAAACACACTATATTTTGTTCAATCGGAATAAACCCTCATGCTTTTTATTTCTGTTTTTATTCATTATTAAAATACACATGCTTTTGTAATAAAAAATAAGACAACAAAAGTAAATTTGTAATAGGATTATATTTAAGGCCTAGTAGAGGCTTCCCTACTAACTTTTCCGTAGTCCCACATCGATTCTAAGGGGTTTGGGGATTGGGTAGTTAAGTCCCCAAGATTGCCTCAAGAGGTGCCGGCTTTTGGGGTTAAATTTGGGATTAGGTTTAATTAACTAACTTCAAAAGTCTGATAAAAAAAAATAGGATTATATTTACACTCCTAAAATGATTTTTTTATATTATATATTAAAATGGGTTTCAAATTATACAAAAAGCTTAAATTAAGGGAGACAAGTGATAGTTTTCAAAGTTTAAGGGTGCAAGTGAAACAGTTAGAAACCTCAAGGGAGCTTTCAAAAATTATCCTTATTTAATTTGTTTAATATTTGAAAATTTGCTTATTTGTTACCCTTCCCCTTATATTCTTTAAAAGCTTCATTCTGTTCAAGTTTGACTTTTTACTTTGGATGCATTTGATAAAACTAAACTTTGAAAACTAAAATCTAAATTTGATATCTATCTAAATATATTAAACTACTAAATTATTAATTACTAAATTTAATACATTTGAATATGTATCACATTAAATGATAAATGAATAGCTTATGACCTATTGTTTTGAGCAAGTTTTGCTTAATAAATTTAGTATCACTCAATTAATTCAGATATTATATATTTGGTTAACAAATGTATTGAACATGCTAAGATATGAAACTATTAAGTTAAGTGTTGAATTGAGTTATCAAAGAGGGTAATATTTAAGTCCATCTTAGTAATGTTAAATTCCTATAAAGTAAAGGTAATTAAAATAAATTATTTCATATTACCCAAAACTAAGATGACTATAAATTGTTTCTTCAATTTTCATATTGTATATTGGAAAAGGGTGATGTCCTCCCATGTTAACGCTACCTCAATAAATTTTGTATGGGGAAAAATACAACTCTCCCTCTGATTTTTTTTTTTTTTTTTTAAATGAAGATCTCGCTTCAAGATTTAAGACTAACAAAAGACCTCCATCCTAGTTTGTAGTTAAACAAAATTACAAACCTTCCTGGTGTAAACTTATCAATGGGAGTTAACAACGTCTCACAATATCTCCATATGTTTTCCAAAATACTCGTTGCAGTGATAGCAAAACAACAGACGCTAGAATTTTGTCTTTAAAAATTTATTGGATTACCCATTGCATTTTGTCATAATTCTAAGCTTAGGCATGTACATGTAGATTTATAGATGAACAAGTAATATGTTAAACTTACCCAAAGCCACCTCCTCCTAATATTATTTCTTGTAGAAAAATAGTTTTAGGTTTACTACAATCTGAAGAAAACAATTACTCTAATTAGCAATAGGAAACCTTTGTATTATTTCATTTGTCTTTTGAATTGTATTTTGGCCTTGAGAACTATTTTGGTCTACTCTGTCTCATGTTTGGCCATGCTTTTTCGAAACAACAATCATCTGATTTCAGTCAGATTCTCTAATGCATTACAAGAGCATAAGAAGCACGGATGTTCTGGGAAATCAAAAAATAGGAAAGATGACCTAAGGCCAAAAAGAAAAAAATAATAATATAGAGAGACTAAGGAATAAAAAAGAAAAGTAATAAAGAAAAAAATAAAGTCTAGAGTAAATTTGTTTACATGCACTTGCTATTGATGATGATGGATAGAGAATACATGAAGGGAAGTCACTGATGGTAAGCAAATTTTGTTTATCAAATAATAGTCGGAGGTTCAAAGTTCAAATTTGAACCTCATGATTAAGAATAGGAACAGTATGGAAAAAGATGAGAGGATTTAAAAAAAAAATCTGTAGAAATGACAAAATTAAACCCTTCAAGTCTAGGTGCAATTTCGCAATACGCAAATTTATAATTTACTCAAAAATTTTTGTGA
Source organism: Coffea eugenioides (assembly GCF_003713205.1). NCBI lineage: Eukaryota > Viridiplantae > Streptophyta > Magnoliopsida > Gentianales > Rubiaceae > Coffea > Coffea eugenioides. The sequence goes on along the minus strand of NC_040037.1, from coordinate 47,805,516 downwards.
CATTAACATTTTAACTATAGCATCTTTTTTTTTTTTTTGGCTTTTGTGAAAGAACATTTTACTATAGCATCAACATCAAACCCTCCAACAAATTAAAACAAACCTAAGTAAGAAATTGCTTAATGTGGTCCTTTATAACTTGTCCTCCGACCATATTATAGATGGCAGAACTTTCCTGGTAAACAATAACTTTAAAATCTACTGGCAAATGATAATTTCAAGCTGTCACATGGTCAAATCTGGTCTTGGGTTCCCACAAGCAGTGCTAGCACTGGTTGTACCATAAGAAAGCTATCTTCTGGAGCTGCTATTGATATCGAATCCACCATATTGTGTTGCTTTATTGTATTTGCGCTGTGACTACATTCGCTTCACTTTGCTTTCCTATACTAATTCCATATTATAAAACAGCACGAAACCCCATATAACTAGGTAGCAAAGCCAGAAATACGAAAAAGAGCTTAAATAGTTTTATTCTTGCAAAAATTATATGCACCCAACCGGCCCTTCTTTATCCCTTTTCCTTTCCTGAATTTGAGCATTGCATTTTCTTGTTCTCTGCTAAGTTTCTTCAAGAGGGGTTCATCTCATTTAGCTTCTTTTGTCCAAAAGGACTTGGTTTTTGGTTGGAAGTTCTCATTTTCCTGTCAGCAATTAGACTATATTTAAGGGCTCCTTGCATCTCGTTCTGTAACAAAATAGCAGAATGAGTAAACCGGACTTCTTGAAGACTCAGGTATTGTGTTACTTCTTCCCACGGGCTCTCTCTTATATTAGATTTAGGTTCTTGTTTTTGCTTTATTGTGCATGATTAAGTTTGTTGTACTATTCTTCCATTTTAAGATATGGTAATTGGCTATTCTTGTTACATGAAGTTATCTGGAGCAATATTTGTTGTTTCTTTAACTTTTTTGAGTGTTTGTCGGGAAAAATGAGAAATTTACTGCAAAGATTTCAACTTGGAAGGATTCTGGAGCTGTAAAAGCTAATCAAGACTATTTTTTCCCTCAAAGGGATGATTTTTAGAAAAAGAGAGCCAATAAATGTCTAGTTTGAGACCTGATGAGGATATTTTCTCTCGGAATGTAGAAAGATTTTGCACTTCTTTCTCATCTTCAATTTGCTTTCCACAAATTTCGTGCAGAGTTGTGTTCTCAGAATGAACATCCATTGTGATGGTTGCAAGCAAAAGATCAAAAAGACATTGCTGAAAATTGATGGTAAGTCACTCTTAGTTACTAATTAGCAATAGAATCTTTTAATAGTTGCTCAGAATAGGTAAATCTTGGGCAACTCTGTTCAAGTGCGTATGACCCCTTTGGACTCACTGCTGATTTTTTGGTAAATATGATTTTGCAGGAGTTTATGCTGTTAAAATGGATGTAGACCAACAAAAAGTTACTGTGACAGGAAATGTTGATCCAGCTACACTGATAAGGAAGCTTGCCAGGGCTGGAAAGCGCGCAGAATTGTGGGGAGCACAGAAAGGCGGGGGTGGTGCATTCAACTTGAACAACCAGGTCAAGAATATGCAAATTGATAACTTTAAAGGTGGGGAAGATAACACAAGACGGGAGGTTAGCATTATTTGCCCTTTTGTTTACCTCAAGATGGACTTCACGTGATTTTTTTCTCCTTCATATAAACTATTCAAATGTCTGCATCTTTTCTAAAGTTCATGATATTCAAACTAATGAATTCCCTATTTTTTGGGGTACGTATCAGAGATTCACTTTAGGCTGTAGGAAGTAGGAACATAATTTTGCACCCTAACATTACTTTTATATTTGTTTTATGGAATTTTCTATTTCTTCAATTTAATCCTTAATCTTTTACTATCGACCCAAATTTATTCTTCGAAATCTAACAAATCAAGTAGGCACTTATAGCAAAGTCATGTCTATTTTCTTATCCTTGACTTTCATACAATTACCACACTCACCAACCATTATTAAGAGAGAAAGACGTCATAGTACGAAACAAATGAATATTACAGTTCACCTAAATCACTAGACAAATAGAACGGTAATAAATTAACACGCTACAACATAATGGGGTTTTTTTAAATGGGTGCCTAATAGCACTCATTAGCATACCTAAAACCTATGTTTTAGACTCGGACTGGGTATCGATTCAGCTGAACTTAGGGGTCAAAGATTAATGGATTCGAATCGGATGATATCATAAATATATATTAATTATATATAATTAAAATAATATATAAAAATTCCCTTTAAATAAGTGATTTACAACTTTATATGCATATTTGATGAGTTTAGATTTAGTCCAAAAGAAATGCACTTAAAAGTTATAGGTAAATTTGTAGTTTAAAAAAATATAATGGGTGGATTTTGTACTTCTTAAAATAATATGGGGTCAAAATGTTAGCACTTAGCCGCCGCTCTAGTTCCTTTGCTTTTCACTTTATCCTGGTTCCTTCTTCTTCCTCCCATTCACTATAAATCTTTTCTTGTCCCCAAAAAGGGTGGGAACAAAAAGAAGCCAGGAAGAGGTGGTAGTGGTGGAGATAACAAGAAGAACGAATCAAAAGATGATGCCGTGAGAGACTACCCGGCTCTTCCCCCGCCACCAGGTATTTTGGAACATTACCCACCGGACTACCACCCACACTACCCGGCACCGATGCAATATCCGTACCCGCCACCCGTGCAGGCATACTACGCTGCACTGCCGGCAGACTACGCCGGGAGTGCGGAGGAGGATCCAAATGCTTGTGTCATATGCTAACTTCCAAGGATTAGATGAACTTCGAAGTCATGAATCATGAAAGTATCCCCCATTAGACGACGGCAATGCCAGTTTCATCTGTTATGCTTTTTAATTTTTGGGTGTCAATCCTAACGATAATTATTGTTAGGTTAGTGCGCAGTGGTATTTTAGAAGTCAAGAAGTGTGCTCCCAAAAACTGTTTTTATCTTTGTTATTTTCCCTTTTTCCTTCTCTCCTCTTCCCTTCTTTGCTGTTTTTCCTCCTATTTGATTTCAAATATTTCAAGAACTGAGTTGCAGGAAATCAAGTTAGAAATTTAGGGAATGAATTTTTTCTCTTGATCTGGGTTGATACTTCATTTCGCTTGGAGCTGGTCAAAGATCAAAAGATGGGAAAAAAAAAAAACCGGAAGAAGCAGCCAATATGAACTATGAAGAAGCAAGGATAAGGTACCATCGGCATTGGGATCTTTCCGATTCTAGCAGTTCTTGGTCAAACTTAAGTTTTGATTGAATTTGATCGATTTTTAGACGGGCAGTTTTTCAAAGAAATTCGGTTCGAATGCTTGGCTGGTTTTTGGTTCAATTGGTCGGATCGACCAGTTTAGTCCGAGTTTAAAAACATTGCCTAAAACCTATTATATAAACGAAAATACTAACGGTTATTACACATCCTTATAGTTATACACTTTTCCTAATTACAATTATTACTTTCGCTTGAATTTATATAATTTATCTAATTAATTTTACTTTTTAGAAAATTAACATATTTGGGTCTTTTTAAAGAAAGATAATCTAAATAACATGATAACAAACTCTTGTTTTAGTAACAACAGACTATCAGTAACAAATTTATGAATGTTGCATCAAATACTTCTTGAAATGGTTGCTCTTTGACCTTATATTGAGATAAAAGATTTGGAGTCGAAATTGAAATAAATTATTTTGGATTGACATCAGAGATTTGTTTAAAAGAAGTTGATAATACATAATACATATACATATATATGTGTGTGTATATATATGTGCATGGATATGTATATGTATATGTGTGTGTATGTTTGTAGACGTGCTATCGAGTCGAGCATGTTTAAGCACAAACTCGATTTCTATCAGTGTTGCTCGAGTTCGAACGAGTATATAAATTTGAGTTCGAACTCGACTCGTTTGAACTCGAGTAATGTAAGTCTTATCAAGCTCAAGTTCGAGCTTTCTTTTCTTATTATTAATTTTTTACATTTTAGATTTATTAGATTACCATTTTGTCATCCATTACTTTTTTTTACTGAATATTATTTCATGTAAATTTATTAAAATATGAACCCATAATAGTCATTTCATAATTAAAATATATAATATATAAATAATATAAATACTCTAGTAAACTCGTCATGTACTCGAGTATTTACTTCTGATACACGAATTCGACTCGTTACATGTAACGAGTAGCTCGAGTTTGAGCCCATCATTACATGTAACAAGCAGCTCGAGCTCAAACTCGAATTCGGTTAACTCGGTCAAACCAAGTTCGAGCCAAGATTTTTATCAAGCCGCTCACAAGCTATTTGCGAGCAGCATGGCTTGATAGCACCCCTATATGTATGTGTGTGTATATAAGCACTTTTCATCCTAAACCTCCCATTAAGCTTCCAAGTCTCTATCCTTTTTGCTTAGAATTTTGAATTATTTTATTTAAAAGTTGATTTATGTCTTCTGTTTTTTTTTGTAACGACATATCTAATCTAGTCTATTTCTACTCTAACCTATTCTGGGAAGGTGGTCCAACTGAGTCGAGAGAATCCAATGGGCTGTGAACTACCATTAGATCATACGGGTGCACCACACATCCACATGAATTTAGAAAAAACCACATATAGTGGCACGTTGATGAAAGATAATGTTTGAATCCTTCACCTCCCACCCCACAATACATGTGGTGGCCAACTCCTCTTCTATTTCGATTGGCAATAATGTCATGGATTGCTTTATTGTGCATAGTTCCCTAAATTTTATGTAGTTCCAAATATGGCATATAGTATTCGCTCTCTTAATAAATATAATTGATTAATCATACCAAAATAACGTTTGTATTAAATATAATATTAAACCTTAGTTAGTTTTATATCATTCCCTATTCTGTTTTGCTCCAAACATTCCCCAGAATACTTAATCCTCTCATAATGCAATTAAATAAATATATCAAACATAACTACAAACATTTAAAACTAAAAATAATCATAAACATAATAATAAATATAAAAAATTGGCTAAATAACATCCATTGACCAACATAAACTAATAACATATGTTCTGGTTGTCCGTCGAAACAACATTATTCCAAATCTTACAAGTTGAAACAATTTAGCAAATTAGCAAAATTGACTAACAAATGCAAAAAGAAAAATAAAAATTTTAAACCCTTTTCTATGGAAATCCTAACTATAATTTGCAAAGCCTACGTGCACTAAACAATGAGATGTATTTATCAAATGCTTCGATTTTTATAATCACCACGTATTGAAATTAAAATGGGTCTAACTCTATATCTAGATCTGGATCTAAATTTGGACCTACTTTATATTTAACTACCTACTAAAGTTGTTAAGTTTTGTTAACATAAAAAAGAAACAATAATATTTTTTATCTGTTCTTATTTTTAGCAATCCAAACTAAATCTGTGTATAACTATGACTAACAAAATGCAAAAGGAAATATCTAACTTCTTCAATTCAAATTGAAGAAAATATTTATACTATGAAAATTAGTTTTAGGAAAGATAACTTAAAAATAATGCACAAAGTTTGGTCCGTGATACTTTCAAAATGTTCTTAGAAAACTTTTATAGTACATATGATATCTTTTCTGTGTTTTTGAACATCTTATTGGGGTATTTTTCATAGTTGACATTAGATATGTGTGAAAATGACTAGCAAGTGGCAAATCAGTCGTGAAAAATGATGGAAGAGAGAGGGGGGGGGGGGGGGTGTGTGTGAGGAGGATGGACAGAGTGGGGCAGATGTAGCATCTAGAGGAAAAACGATTTGAATTGGGGGTTGCTGCGGGATACAGGGTTAAGGACAAGGAAAAGGAAAGTAGTAAAGTGCAGGAATGGGCTTTGGGGGACAGGCTAGAGTTGGAGGCTAAATTTACTCAAAGATATTAAAGCACTTAAACAGTTTGAAATTCTAGTCGAAGACGTATTGATACTATGAAAATAGTTTTGAGAGGATAATTTGAAAATAATGTACAAAGTTTGGCCCCATTCTGATGGGATAGTATTAGGATGTCCTTAGAAAACTTTTACAGTAGCCATGATCGTTAAAAATTGTTGCATATGGTATTTTTGGGGTGCTTTGAAAATTTTTTGATTAACTTTTTAAAGTTGGCATTGGATATGTTCAAAAATAGTAGGCAAGTTATAAACGATGGCATGAAAGAAGAGTGTGGGGGAGAGGGGGAGACGTGGCCTGGGTAATCTATGTTGGGGGTTCTAGGCAGAAGGAAAGATAGAGGAAAATTAGTAAATGGGGCGGGTTTGGGGAGGGGCGCTGTAAAATCCACGATTTTTGGGCTCATTTTATCTTGCCCAATTTAATTAAATGGTAATTTATTATGGATAAAAGCAAAAATAATTGCAGGTTAGGTTAAATGGTTAATTAAGGGGTAAGATGAGATAAAATAGAGTGAAAGTTCACCATAGTTAAAACTCACTATCTAAACTACCTATAATGGTGGTTATGGTTTAGCATACATATCAACAACAAAGAAAAAAAACCTATATCCTACCTTTCATTGTCTGCCTCCTCTTAGAGCAAGAGCTGTCAGAGAGTAGAGAAGAAGAAGCAGAGCGATCGCGTCAATCAATCAGATGACTAGACCCTAAACCTGTAAGTCCCAAATTCACAAGTGAAACTTCTTTTTAAGTTCTAGTAGTCGGATGAATTATTCTAAAGATTTACGAATATGTATTATGTTAATAATATATATATATTATTATATATATGCTTGGTATAAGAGATTTAGGAGGATTCGTATACTGGATTAGTAGGATTAAGGGTATTAAATTTTAGTTATGGGATGAATAGGGTTTACCCAAATCTGATTGAAGGTTATAAAAAAAAAGGAAAAAAAAAAGAGGGAAGGGGAGAGCAGCGCTTGTTGCCGCGGCTGATTGTGCGCCATTGCTGAAGCTTTTTAATGCAAAAAAAAAAAAAAAAAAAAAAAAAAGAAAAAAAAACAAAGGGGAAGGGATGTCGCCAGTAGGTAAAGGCAAGGTTGGCCTTTTCGGCCAACCAAAAACCCAATCTAAATAATAATTTTTGGAGTTTAAAAATTTAGTCATTTAAGCTTATACTTTATTAATTAAGTCTAAAGTACTTAAATAGAAATCTAAAACATTTTAACCTAGCCTTATTAGATAAAGTTATACAATATAAGATAGGTTTTAAATGCTTAAAATAATGACAATAATAATAACAAGATAGATGTAGATAAAGTAAATTAAAGATAAAAGCAAAAATAAAATGAAAATATAAATACAAGTGGAGTAAACTAAGTCAATAATTATAATAATAAACCTATATATATATATAAATATAAATAACACCTACACATGAACAAAAGTGAACATAAAGCGAAAGGTAATAATAACTAATTAATAAATATATATATATATAAGTGGTAATAAAATAAAGTAGCGATGACGAGATCGATAATAATAATGAATAACTATAAATTATAAATATGTATAGTAAGATAATAGTCAAGATAATAATGGAAACTTTACAAAAGGAGAACTTTACAAATTAAGAAACTTTCCAATTTAGGAAACTTTTCAAAAATAGAAATCGTCCAATTTTGGAAAATGCTGCTAGGGTTCATGTAATGGTCTAGATACGAATCTTTGACGTACTCGGAGTTTGTATATTTATGTATCTATAGAAAGTAACAACTAATTAGAGAACTTATGCGTTTGATAGGTACGGTACAAGGACCTAAGCTAGTTCCACCCGAGCAGCCAAACAGAGGTATGTGGTACTTACCCTTCTGAGATTTCAAATGTGCAAAATGAAATTCTTATTTTCAATACTATTTTGTTGTGTAGACTTGAAAGGTGTTTGATTAAATGCTTTACTTGGATATTTATGAAAGCTATATTTTACTATACAAAAATGGACCACGTGACTTATTTGAAATGTTTTGATATGTTCTTATATACAAAATGAGCTGAATCTTTTATGAAAACAAAGATTTATGTATATGATATATGAAATGAATTTTGACAAGTAAAGCTCAGAGCAGTTATGGAATAAACGGTAGGGGCTATAGTCCTGTGTAATCGCCATGGTAGCCTGGTATAAAGTCCGACCGATTGGCAAGGTCATGGTAGCCTGATATAGAGTCCGGCCGATTGACAAAACCATAGTAGCCTGGTATAAAGTCCGGCCGATTGACAAGGTCATGGTAGCCTGGAATAAAGTCCGGCCGATTGACCCAAGAATGAAATGAGATCAATCGATAGTCGCGAAATCTATTGGTCGTCCACCTAGAAGGGATTTAATCTCTAAGCTGAGTACTTAGTAGCCGGTCATTACATGTACTTGTTATGAGCTGATAAGGAATGATTTATGAACTGATCTGAGATGAGACTCATGAATTGATATGAATTGATTTGTGACTTGAGACGAAATGATTTATGGCTTTACGATTTCTCATGTACAATTACCAATAAGATGCTCTTAAATTGCTTGTCATTCTTTACTACTGATTGCTTTATAAATGACGTCACTTTCAAAATTATGGATGCGATTGATATGCAAACGCTTTAAGTTGTACTTATGCATTTATGTATCTATAAAATTAAGAGTGCATGGTCCAATAGAGGGGTAAATATTACCTACTGAACGATGTGTCGCTCAACCCACTTCTTACCATTTTTGCAGATTCTGAGGAGTATGAATTGGTTTACGTAGAAGACCCTGAGAATGACTTTTATTAGTTTTAGATGAATAGAAGCTGGCAGGCTAGCTACTTCTAGTCGTTAGTCTTATTTACTTTTGTTTCCGCTGTTTCAATTAGAGAATAAATGTACGAACGTCTTGAATATTCGTAGACTTTCTCTTATATGTAATTCGTACTGCACTTTATTTAGTTAAATTATTTAGTACTGTCAAAGTTAAATTAGTTAATGTAGCCTTGTATTCTTGAGTGGGACTTGGGAGTACGGCGGATGTCATGTGACGGGCACGTGCGGGCTCGGGGCGTGACAGGCGCCCTCACCCGCTGCCCACTACTTCCCCCCGCACCTCCCCTTCCCCGTCCCTTGCTCCCTCCACCCCATCCCGCTTCCTCCGTGGGGTTAATAAAAATTTATTATTTAATTTTATTGTAGTCAAATTTTATCAAATAATTAAATACTAAAATATAAATATATCACCAAATCATTATCCATTGTAATTTTACAATTAAAATCCATAAAAACAATCAAATAAAAAAAATATTTGAATACCATCTAACATGGTGAAACAAATACAACTAAAGTAATCAAATTTTCACTTTTGTAATAAATACAATCACTAAATCATTATTGTATTTTTTTTGAGAAAAAAGTGTTAATGTGTTAAGTGTAATTAGAAAGTTAATATAAATGTATTAGTAAATTTAGTATAACTAATTAATAATTTCTATTAGTAGACATGTATAATTATTAGTAATTAAATATACTAATATACATTATTTAATACTTATAACTAATAACATCATTATTATAAATTTGTAACTAATTAAATTAAATATTATATATACATATAAATATATATACATTTTTTTGGCAGGTGGCGGGGACGGAGGATGGAGCAGGGGTATATTTCTCCACCCTGTTTCTTAGCAGGTAGGAGGAAATTCCTCCCCCTTCCCACCATGGTTCAAAGTCGTGGTTGCGGCCCGGACCATTCCACATCGGTTTCGGCATATCGGTCGCAGTCTTGGCGAGATGCAAATTTTGAAATATTTAATATTCTAAAAACTGTACAAATATATAATTAAAAATTAGTAAAAGTAATAAAAATTTCAGCTAACTCGGGACGACTCGAGGCGACTCGGCCGTTTCTATCCGTCTCGGCTAAGTTCTCGACAATTCATTATCTCGAAATCATGTCGTCCCGATATCGGATTGGGAAACCTCGTTCCAGTGACGACTCGACCGAGTCTTTGAACCATGCTCCACACCCCATTAGCCCCCCACGGGGCGGGTGCATGCCCAATTGCCATCCCTAGAAATCAATTTCCTCTAGGTATTGCGTGGGCTAGGGAAGAGGAAAGTAAAAGATGGTAAGGTAGGATGGGGATTGGGGGAATGGTTAGAGAGGGCTGAATTTACTTGTGATACTAAATTTATTGTACAAATTTACGTAACGATATTAAATTTACTTAACAAAAATATTAAATTTATATTTAATTATCACTTTATGAGATTAAATTTACTTAACAATATTAGTTTCACATTTCTACTTTACTTATTAGATTTACTTTATGATGTTGTTAATATTTTATTTTACAAATTTAGAATAGCTATAGGTGAACACATTTTACTAAGTTGTTTTATTATCACAAGTACTAGATATTTACTGTATATCCTTGTTTGGAAAGCCATTTTCTGTCAAAAATTTTTTATATTTTTTGTGAATATATTTTTCAATCATCTTTTTACCTCACAAATATTAAATCGTTATAATACAATTTTTTACAAAAATTTTAGAAAATAGCAATCCAAACGGAACAAAGCAATAAGATTTACCTTATGCTCTAATGGTGTATATATATATTTATTATGTATGTTAAGTAACATGCGCTATTGAAATTTTTTTTTTAGTTTTGTTTATAGTAAGTTTCAGAATAAATTGATATTACATTGACACTCTCTTGAACTTTTTCACCTTTACTTTTCATATAAATTTTTATTATTTATTTGGAGATATAAACCTGGTCCAAAATGCTAGTTTGACTAAACTTTAGAATAATTTCAAGACTAAATGGAATCTTGTATAAAAGTTAGGAACCTTCATAATAAGGGAAAAATCCACTTTTCATCCTTAACTTTGGGCTAGGGAGACATTTCGTCCTCACGCAACACATTTAGTACATGAATTAATAACTTCTAGCCATATTTAGTCCAAAAATGGTAAATTGTTCTATTTGGACAGAGAAGTATCATGTGTCTAGCATGTGGCCATTAACAAAAAGTAAATTGTCGGTCAAAACCGACAAAATTCAATGCAGAATTTTACTCTCACTTTCTTTTGTCACTTTTCTCTCCAAGTTTCCCCTTTCCACATCGATTCAAATCCACAATCAGTAGAGTGGAGGTTTCCGATTTGTGATTGAAGTCATCCAACGTGGAGAAAACGTTGGTTCGGAAGAAAGAATTCAACAATCGTGCACCCTCAAATTATGGTAAATTTTCTAGAGTTTTTGATTTGTTGGATAAAGAGTTAAATGTAAAAATTTTTAACTTTTGTGAGTATAATATTTAAATGTGGTCCCTGAGGCTTGCATTGTGGGTATATCCTCATTGAGTTGAGTTGAAGTGGGTTGAAAAGTTTAATTATTTTTATTTGAAATGTCAGAGCATAAATGTGACGCCCCCACTTCTCCCAAGGGCGAACGCAAGGTATCGGCGGGACGCCTGCCCAGCTCTCGCCAGGACTCGGTACAATCCATCATTCAAAACTAGGAATATTTCAAATATCTTCAATACATAATTAAAGTACTCCAAAATATCTCACACTTACAATTAATCAGCTTTCAAGCTTAATACAACCTAAAAGAATATTTACTACAGCCACCTGCTGTAATACAACTTAAAGTCTTCAAAAGAAAGCAATCTAGTACTATTCACGAGCACTCTTGGTCTCGAACCCTGTTAAGGAAAACAAAATCGTGGAATGAGCTACACAGTCCAGTGAGGTTCCAAGACACTCTAGCAGTTCTAATAAATCAAGTAATTGAGCATACCGCAGTATGGTTCAGGGTTGCACGTTGACATATGAACATGAGACAATTATCATTCTACGAGTAATTTGAGCATATCACAGGTATAGCACATTTGCATGAAATGGTTATCATGATGTAAAATAAAAACACATTGAAGGATACGGTGTTCCATTGGAACCATTTCGGTCATTTGCACCTTATGACTTCCGGTCCCCACGGTACTGTCTGGCCATTGCCTTATCCTTCTAATGGTAATACTCGAGTATACCAAAATGGTGGCCCAGGATTCTAACCTACCCGACCGAGCCCAGTCCAGACTCGAGTAGGTCAGTAACCAAGGGCAGGGCCCAAGTTCAGCTTAGAGTTTACAACATGCATAAGTAATCAAATAACTTGGCGAACGGTAAAAATTTATTCTTTTGGTAGGTTGAGTTAGATAAAGTACACACTCGCCTTAAAATGGTGGACAATTTCATATGAGCAATTACTAGTAACAATTAACACATAAACACGTAAGCAATATTTGATAATTTCATGTGAACATGCAATTTACGGTAATCAAGTAATTAAGTACCAGGTAATCAAGTAGATAGGAAAACGGTAAGTAATTACGGTAAACGGTTAACGGTAGTAATCACGGTTAATTGGTAGACATTAGTCATTTTAATAGGCCGCCATTGGCCATTTCTCACTTTTACCACTTAAGAGTCGAGGAAGTTCACTCCAACTGACTTATGCAGCCATAGCATAATTAATCATTTAAACACTTCACGTAAATATACAATTCAAGTATTTCATGTCGAGTAATTCAAGTAGTCACGTAAACATGCTCTTCAAGCATTTCATGTCGAGTAATTCAAGTAGTCACATAAACATGCTCTTCAAGCATTTCATGTCGAATAATTCAAGTAGTCACGTAAATATGCTCTTCAAGCATTTCAGTCGAATAATTCAAGTAGTCACGTAAATATGCTCTTCAAGCATTTCATGTCGAGTAATTCAAGTATACTTACTTAAATATGCATGAGTGTGGTAAATACTTAACATGTAGCACTTAACACTTAATGATATGGATAAGCATGTCATAGACTTATTCAAATTACGTACTCCTATATGGAACACTCACCTATTGCAACAAAAGAGTAAGTGCGTATACAATCCTTCAGGTGTTCCCCTCGAGATCCTCTTGAAGGTCTCCTTGAGCACCTGAGCAAACAATAGTTGTCTATTACACACCATCGCTTAAAATCCCTTACTTATCGAGAAGGTTGTACTAGTGTTCATTCTAAGGAGAATTCATGAATTGAGCCTTAATTATTCATAATTGAGGCTCGGAAGTGGTTGTTCAAAAATGGAAGAAAAGGTTGAGTTTCATCCTTAAAATCATTGGATAGAAGCAAGTAGGTATGAAATCATGTAAATCAATTTCAAAATGAACGATCGAAGTCGGACCAGGACTGGCCACGTCACAATCCCGCCAAGAACTAGCCGGATACGCGGCCGGACTCTTTGAAAATGTTCCCGCGCGAATTCTTTTCAAAACGGTCAAGATTTATCGAATTTGTGACATTTTTTGAAAAATTATAACTCACTCTCTATAGGTCCAAAATTGAAAAACTTGGTACCATTGAAAACTAGTTCCAAAGTACTAAAAATTCCTAGAAGACAATGTTCCATGAATCTTAGTGGAAGACATTCAAAATTGGCTCAAAGTTAATGACTTGCGTTATCAAGACAGATTTGGGTTGGTTTTCGGCAAAGTTTGGAAATTCGGCATAATTCACACAATGCAAACTAACCTCTGAAATTTGGAACTCAATTAGAGTTACAATCAAAGTTTAAAACAAAATAAGTGGAATGAAAATCGGAGTTTTGAGCACCAAGATATGGCGGCTCAAAGTTGCTGAAAAATGAGACCGTTGGCCTATTTTCCAGATTTGAATCACTGACTTTGGGACGTCGGTTGAACATTGAAACGGACTTGGAATGGCACCAAATTTGGCAGTATTACACTACCATATAGCAGCTATTCCTCTGCAAATTTTCATACAAAATCTCGCACGAAAAGTCAGTTAACAAAACTGTTGAAGTTTCAAGAATTTCCAAGGTAATCTGCCTTGTACCTTTGTTTTCCTTTTCTCAAACATTTGGCCACTAAAAACCTCTCAAATATGGTTCATTTGTGTAGATAATGTCTAAGACACATCCAAGTTACATTTGGTAGGTGATTTACACCAAGAATTTCGAATAACAAGTCCCAAGTCAAGATTGGTTACAAATCTGTCCAAAATGAGGGTTTTAAATCATTGAGTCAGTTTCGGATTTCGGCCACAACTCATTCAATTAAACTTAGAATCGAGCATGGTCAGGGGCATTGAAAACTATATTCATAAAGCTACAATTTACCAGAAGAAATCATTTTCAAAATCTGTCCACAACTAACTCATATTTGAGCATCAATTTGCTGCTCAAAACAGAGCTTCCAGTGAACTAGCGAAACAGGACAGTCATGTTCAAATGAGTGGTACGGTTCACTCGGGTGGAATCAAGACATGAATTTTATACCGTTGGAAATATGGGAATGCCTAGTTTCAAGTGCCATAAATGGCACTCGATTTTGACATCGGACTAAAAAGTTATGGCCGAACAAAAAAGACTGCCTGGGCAATCCGAGAAAATTTTCCAGATTTGCCGAACTTCCGAAATCACAACGTTTGGCCAACCAAATCACGTTATTTTTAAATGAAACTTTCTACACCATTCATATAACATGTATACATCATAAACAAGTCATTAAAACTTCAAAATTTCGCACCAAAGTGCACGACCATGGCAGGGGTAAAATGGTCACTTTTGTTCATTGCACTTTCCTTGAGTTTCTACCAACAATCCAGCATTATTCCACTAATTTAAGCACTAAACCAACATTAATGGCATCATCATTCATCAAATCAGTCCATCCAACCAAAGTGGGAGTTCATAGAGCCCACACAACAATTTTTCCAACATAAACAAGCTACCCATATACATGCATGAGCTTATATGTGCAATAGATCTTCCATAAATCAAGATTTAAAGGGTTGATCGTCCATTACCTCTCTTGATGAACTAGGCAGAAATTTTCAATCCAATAAAGCCCAAGAAAACCGTGGAAAGCAGCCCTCTTTCTTAGCTTGATGTAATCTCCAAGTGATTTGCTAAGTGTAGGTGAAATTTGAGGTGAAACGGAGAAGATTTGGTGAAGGAAATGAAGAGGAAAGTGGAGCTGTTTTTCTTCTTCTTGTTCGGCTGTTGGGAGTGAGGAGAGAGAGGTAAAAATCTGATGGAAATAGCTTCTAAAAGGAAGCTTAATGGTTAAGTATTTGGTGCACAAAAGTCAACCGCAAATAGTGCGCATACGTGCACGTTTTGTGTTCGATTTCTCTTAAGTTTGTTGCACTAGTGAACTAAACCTCTAATGCACTTACATTCATATCATTATTATTCACTCTTAGTAGTCCCAAAATAAAAGTCTAAGGTCCTTCAATTAATCGCGCGCGTAAAAACGCGTACTTCTGATTTGTGCGCGATGAAACGAAATTTCTAAGAAGTTCTTATAACGATAATATAACTAACTAACATTTGAACACTTAAACATAAAAATACCTATTTTAGGGCTAATGTACATGTCTCCAATTTTCTAACCTCATTGTACTCTTAAATCGGTTATCGTTCCCAAAAGTGCCTTCACTATTTTCACTTAATGGGTTTCGAAAAATTAATTTTTGAGACGAACTACTCTAAAAATATAAGTAAGTCATAGATCAATGTAGTTAGGTCTCCAGAGGTTAGAAAATAATATTCGTAGTTAATGGCCAAGTAAATAATTAAATAAGTTAGAATTTGGAGTTTAAAATAGATAAATTTGTGATTCTTTACAATAAATGTTTAAATAATATGCATGTGGTCCATATTTCTGATTATAATATTTAGATGGGTCGATGATGTTTGCATTATTGATTGCATTGTTGTTAATGTATGGCATGTTGATTATTGAATGATTGACATGTTCATTTTTTTTTATCAGAACAAGGTAGCACACTTATAATCCTAAGGTGTCACCATGAAGGGTTGATTTCATACACTCCCTTGTCCACATTATAAGGGTGGAGATGTATTATCATTGACTATGTTAAAAGCATAGGTGTAAGTGTTTTTGAAGTAGATGGATTGACTGAACATGCTAGTTTATATGGATACAAAGTGTACCATGCTTGTGAAAACAGTAGCTTTATAAGGATAGACACAAGTTTATTTCCCTAAAAGAGATAATTTCCTACTAAATTAACTGAAAGTACAAGTTTTTAGGGACAAAAATATCCAAATAATGCGATTACTCTTTTCCCATCCCTGCCATAGCAACATCCTCTACCATCTTCGTGCCACCTTCTCTCCTCTTCCTTCACTACCTCCACCACCCACCACCAACTTCTCCCTGCTCCCCCTCCACCATCACTCTCCCACCTCTACCACTCCTTTTTTTTCCTCTCTTCTCTGCTCCATAGTTATGAGATGAGATAATAAATTTAGTTCTTTCTCTTCTTCGAAAGTCCTAGTGATATGTACCGTAGTGCCCAGTACTAGTTCTACTATTTTACTTTTTTTTTAAAATTCAAATATTACTATAGTTTTCTCCACTAGTTGATAGCCACCAGTTAATGATACTAAATTCAAATATTGAGATAATAGCCACCAGTTCCTTTTCTCCAAAACATTAGCATAGTTTTCCCTCTGCTAGTACTGATGATACTAAATCATCATCATCTGCTGTTGCTACTGTCACTTTTTCATTTGCTATGGCTTTCCCCTAGTCCTTGAATCTCAGATCTAGGCCTCTCACTGCAACTGCTAATAACAATAACAACTCCTATTGCTCAACTGCTTCAGTTTCCAATCGCAGCACTACGCTCTTCTCCAACAAACCCTCTTCTAGTTCTAGTGGGAAAAAACACTCTCAACCCAAAATCCACATCCCTAGTGACTAAATTTGGTCCCTACTAGCGACTAGATCTAGACACGGAAGAAGGAGGAAGGGAAGGGGAAGCCAGGGAAGGAGGCGGTGGGAGGAGAGAAGAGAGGGTCTGATGGTGGTTATGTAATACTGGCGGTGGGTAGTGGAGGTAGAGGAGGAGGAAAAAGATGATATGTTGACGATTTTTTGTATTAATGGCATTTACCTCTTATTAAGTTTTGCCAAAATCTAGATTAACCCCTAAAATTTAGTTTTTCTTTAAAGAAAAATTGTGTCAATCAGAATAGGACATTTGTACCCTTAAAAACCTACAATAGTAGGTCAAATTTGCTTTTGTTTTTTTTAATTGGTGTACTGGCTAACTGGTCAAAATGATCGTAATGCTCGTTTTAGACAGTTGAGTGAACTTTTTGATCACAAAAAAATTTGGTGATCAACTTGTACCATTTTAAATAGTTTAGTGATTATTTTGGTCATTTATTCAAATAATAATAAAGACAGACTAAGGAATGCAAAAGAAAAATAATAAAATTTAGAGTAAATTTGTAAACATGCACTTGCTATTGATGATGATAGAGAGAACATGTGGAAAGGAGGTCATTATCATAATGAGATTTAGGGGGTGGTCATGTTTCTCAAAACTAGAAGGAGGTTAATATGTTAATATTATTTACCCTTTTGTTTACCTACGAGAATAGAGTTCCCATGACATTTTTTTTCATATAAATTAATCATATGCCTGCATCTTTTCTAATGCTCAGAATATTCAAACTAATGGATTCCTTTTTTTTTGGGTAGGTATAAGTGATTCACTTTAGGTAATGGAAGTAGGAACATTGTCCCTAATATTACTTTTGTATAGTTTACCGTATTTTTTATTTCTTCAATTTAATCCATAATCTTTTACTATCCACCCAAATTTATTCTTTGAAATTTCACAAATCAAGTAGGCACTTTTAACAACGTCATGATTGTTATCATAATCTTGACTTTTATTCGTTTACTGCATTTACCAAGCATTATTAAGAGACAAAGACGTCATAGCATGAAACAAAAGAATATGGGCACTCGTTAATATGGGTAAGAAATAGTCAACTTAATTAATACATTAATTATTTTGTATTTTGTAAAGCTATTTTTAAAGAATTCACATATTAAATGACAAATCTTAACCTTTTCTCTAAAAATAAACATCACAAATCTTTCGCTGGCACTTAGAAAGCATTTTGGAACTATAAAAATTTTAATTCATATTTAAAAGTTTTCAATAATTTTAGAAAATATATTAAAGACAAAACAAATGCAAAATCCAAGAGAAAATTATAATTTCAATTGAAAATGTTCTTGTATTTGAAGTTCAAACCATTTTAGTTTTTAACATAGTTTCACATTAAAATCATTAATTTAGTTTTGACTAGTGTTGTCAAAAGTCACGAGGAGTGTGTTAAATTCATTTATCAAATAAAAGAAAAAGAAAACCAAGTAAACCAATTCTTCAAAAGAAAAATAATATCATATATGATATGCTTATTTTCTTCTTTTTACAATTCTTAAAAAAATTATTGTTCAATGTCTTCTTCTAGAATAAATTGTGTTTTTCCTGTCACTTTGTCATTTTGTGGAGGATAAAAAGTTCCAAATTCATAATTGTTTTCCTTTTTTTAGCCATAACGGTCTTGATTTGGTTTCATTTAGAATTTGAGAACCTACAATCTCTTTGTAGTTAAAAAGAAATAAAAGCACAAAAATAAGTTACTTTAGAAATCTTGATAGTATTATACATCTTTTAGACAAAATACAAAACAAAGCACAAAGTGACTCCACTTTTGTTCTTAGTTTCACAAAAATGAATTATTAGATTTCTAAATTTATGTTGCCAAAAAAAACTAAACAAAAAAGGAAAAGAAATTAAAGCACAAATAGTTATACTTTTGCTCTACCTCTTATCGGTTTATTTGAAAAGGTATTTTTTGTCATTTCCAAAATTCTTTCCTTATCAGAAGTTTTTCAAAACTAAAAACATCATATTTTAAATACTAAAAATTCATCAATTATGATAATTTATCCTTTTTAGCGAGTGCCTAGCGTTAGCTGGATGGACAGAATATTATGGTGCACCTAAGTCACTAGATAAATACAATGGTAGTAAATTGCAAGCTATCAATTGTATTTGGCTCCTTTTCTCTTAAAAAAAAGAGAATCTATGTAACATAACAAACTCACTCTTAATTTAGTAACAACAAACTATCAACGACAAATTTATGAGTTTTGCATCAAATAAGTGTTGAAATGATTGCTATTTAGCCTTAAATTGACATGTAATATTTAGATTAGAAACTGAAATATATTTCGGAATGGCATCGGAGCTTTGTTAAGAGAAACTGAAATTTTGATAAAACTTTCAGAATAGTTTGACGACTAAATGGAATCTTGTATAAGAGTTAGAAACCTTCACAATAATTTACTTGGCCTAAAGTCTTTATTTTCCATCAGTTGGAAATTAAAATCAAAAAATATAATTGTTTGGATAGGATATTATTTGAAATATTATTTGGAATAATTACTGTAGCACTTTTTGTGATGTGATGTATGTGAGATAAAAAAGTGGTTGGGAATGTAAAAAGGTGGGTTGAGAAATGTGTTTATGATGCAAGCGTGATAGGTCATAATTTGTTGCTAAATTTATAATTATTCTTCCCTTGATTTTAGCCAAATATTGCGTTAATTGATAGATTCTACTTATATTTGGTTAATGGTGCTAAATTGTAGGAAAAAGAGCAAAACGTGACAAAAAATGGGCAATCGTCCGATTAATTTGATGGTGGCACGTTCGGGACCGATTTTCAAGTTCGATTCAAACTCTGGGCAGCTTTAGAGGAAGATTTGGGAGACTTGAATTCTAATTATTAGTCTTATGGTTGAATTAGGAAACTTGAAATACTTTCTTTTGTGGTTTATTTTTCTATTTAGGAGACTAGTTCTATTTGGTAGTAGACTTCCATTAGGGAACAAAAAGATTAAGGAAAAGCCGGATTCCCGCGTAATCAAGAGTTTGGCCAGCAACAATCTCGCGAGACGATTTGAGTAGTTTCGGCCACAAGGGAAGCAAAAAGGGAGCCGTCACTTGCTTTGGCTTATTCGGCTTGCTTTCTTTAGTTTTTAGAGGAAAACCAATTGCAACCGGATTCCATGGAGTCTGGCGGAATTTCTTCTAGGATGCATAGCTAAATCTCCATTTTCTAGTCGAAGGTCAATTTAAAAATTCGGTTCCAAACATCTGTGAGATCGAATTATTTTACTTATTTCTTTTATTCATTGGTATTTATATATTTTCTGCTTTTAATTGTTATAGCTTCTGTGTATGATTGAATAGTGCGCAATATTTGATTATTCACATAGGCAATTTTGCTAATTGGGGGTAGCGGAATCCGTAATTGTTCGACTACCTCCGTCCCAGTAGTAACTGGCGTAATTGGGTTTATGTTAGTAAAACGTACGATTTAGCTTAAACGAACCCTTGTAGCGCGTTTGTTGCTTAGAATCGGGTTTTTCTAATTATTAAAGCAATCGAGGAATTAAATCTTATGGTTATACTTAGACTTGTGTCTTGGTTAGAGAAATAGTCAACGGTCGTACCTTGGCTATCGATAAAGTAAGAAAAAGTTGGCTATCAGAGCTTGTTGATGGGCATAACCAATCTGGTAATGAATAATTGAATTATCTTTGCATCGATAATCAGTTGAATGGATCGGGCCTGAAAAGTTGTACTTTTGGCTAAAGTCGTATTGGTTATTGATTAATTTCTGTTTATTTCTATTAGTTGTTTTATTAGTTGGTTAATTAGTTATTTTATATTTTCCAAAAATCCTCCATATCTGGACTTTAAAAGAAATAAGTTATCCCCAATCCCTGTGGATTCGATCCTGCACACCACTATATACAAAATTTGTATTTTTCTCGAGTAGGTATTTATTATAGCACGGGTTTGACTCCTGTCAATTTTTGGCGCCGTTGCCGGGGACTGGTGTCAGATCAATTTGTTTCTTTTTGAGTTCATCTTGTTTTTATTTTTTTATTTTTCTCTTATTTTTTTATATATAGTTTATGGCTGCTAACATTCCGTATGTTGCTGATAGACTGAATTTTATTTCTAGAAGGGGTTATGAGACCCGTACTTTTTCTAATAATCAATGGGTTGTTGCAAATTGTGGAACTTATTTTGCAAATTGTGGAACTTATTTTGCAAATTGTGGAACTTATTTTGCCTCAGATCATTCAACCGACATGTGTCTTGCATTTCAAGATGGTCTAAGTGCTCCAATAGATACTATTAAAAATTTTTCATCTTAATATCAAACGTGGTATGACCCTTATTCAAACGGGTACGATCAAGGATGGTGGGATGATTTCAATTTTAATTATGCGACCAAGCCAATGGATTTTCAACAACAAGAGTCTCAAGAAACGTCATTTACGTTAGGTATGTCTTTTGAAGAAATGATTGAATCACTAGCTACTAACACATATCAATTTCAACATGAGACACATCAATTTTAACAGGAGACACAAAACATGATTAAAGAGATGGAAGAAGGAAGGCATGAATTGGCATCTACAATGAGTAAATTGATTTCTCTAATTTATGAAGAATTGTCCTCATAAACCATCAACGACCTTAAAGAAGATGAGAGTACAATTATCCTGACAAATGACATGGAATTGCAAGAGCCTCAAGAAGAAGAATCTAAAGATACAGTTGAAAAGGAAATTGAAGTGCAAGAAATGGGACCCCAATATCAAATGGTTCAAATGAATGAATCCAGTGAACAATCTCCAAATGCGGTGACATCTCCTCCATTCCTTAATCAATATTCTTCTGACTTTTATTCTTTAATTCCTGTTGGTGAGATTAATTTTATTATGCCAGAAAATTTTGAGTTTCAAGACAGGAATAAGTTATGAGTTATGATGGCAAAATATCTCGAACCACTAATTGTTCGTGATGGAGGAGTGAGTGAAGAATTAATATTCCTGTTGACTTGTTTGGCGCCATCTACTAATTTATGGAAGATCATACCTCGTGTGCTCAATGATTACTCTATTTACGAGGGTTATCAGGGATACATAAAAGATGAAGCACTGAAACGAGTTACAAGATTTTATCCTCCGTGACTAAACATGGCGATTTCTATCCAAAGACATTAAAGAAAGGCGTTGCTTGGAAGGAAACTCAAGGCTTTTTTATTTTTAGTTTTCTTATATTTTTGGAGTTTTTGTTAAGTGTTAGTGTCATTTAGTGATTTGTTATTGTTGTGGCAGGAAGCTGGCAGTTAGACGTGTCCACGCTAGGCGGTCACGCCTAAAGAAGGATGTTTTAATTTGTCGGACAGAAAACTACCCAGCAGTTAGCCGTCGCCAAGTGATCATGCTTAAGGAAGACAATTCACGTCGGCAGTCAGAAGACTCTCTAGTAGTTAGGCGTGCCCACGCCAGGTGGTCATGTTTAAGAATCTTAATTTCGGACAGTTGGTCAGAAGACTCGAAGGCAATTAGGCGTGCCCACGCCTAATACAGGGGTTCCTTTATTCCAAAAAAAACCCATGGTTCTTCTTCTTTTTTCTCTTTTTCTTTCCTTTTCTTTCTTTTTCTTTCTTTCTTTTCCTCTTCCCCCTTTCCCGCTGCTGCCTTCGCCCATTTTCCGCCGCTGCTCCGTTGCCACCGCACCGAGCACCTCCCCAAGCCGCTCCATCCGCCGTCTTCGTTCAGCCACCGCTGCTAGCCATCGTTCACCATCGGCGCTCTCCCTCTCCTCAGTCCCTCACTGCTTGTTCTCATCTCTTCTCAAACAAAGGATAAAAGGAAGAACCGACCAATTTCACCTATGCCATAGCTGCTCGAGACCCTCCATTACGTGCTCAGGGAAGTTTCGTTGTCCCCTTTGTTTCGTATTATATTCTTTATCTCTTACATTGGAGACAATGTAAGATTTAGGTATGGGGGAAGTAGGATATTGGTATTTTATTGAAAAGTGCAAGTGTAGGCATTTTTGTTGGAATTTTTTATTTGACTTAGTCAAATTTTATCCAATTTTTGCCTATCTTTGTGCATATTGATTTGAGCAAAAGCCATTGTTTGAATTTGATTATTTGATTTGTTAATCTCATGCTTGAGGACAAGCATGGTTTAGGTGTGGGAGAAATTGTTAGGTCATAATTTATTGCTAAATTTATAGTTATTCGTCCCTAGATTATAGCCAAATATTGCGTTGATTGATGGATTGTATTTATATTTGGTTAATGGTTTTAAATTGTAGGAAAAAGAGCAAAACGTGACAAAAAGAGGCAATCTTCCCACTAATTTGATGGTGGCACGTTCGGGATCGATTTTCAAGTTCGATTCAAACTTTCGGTAGCTTTAGAAGAAGATTTGGAAGACTTGAATTCTAATTATTAGTCTTATGGTTGAATTAGGAAACTTGAAATACTTTCTTTTGTGGTTTATTTTTCTATTTATGAGACCAGTTTTATTTGGTAGTAGACTTCCATTAGGGAACAAAAAGAATAAGGAAAAGTCGGATTCCCGCGTAATCAAGAGTTTGGCCACCAACAATCTCGCGAGAAGATTTGAGTAGTTTCGGCCGCAAGGGAAGCAAAAAGGGAGCCGTCACTTGCTTTGTCTAATTCGACTTGCTTTCATTAGTTTTTAGAGGAAAACCAATTGCAACCGGATTCTATGGAGTCTGGCGGAATTTCTTCTAGGATGCGTAGCTAAATCTCCATTTTCTAGTCGAAGGTCAATTTAAAAATTCGGTTACAAACATCTGTGAGATTGAATTATTTTACTTATTTCTTTTATACATTGGTATTTATATATTTTCTGCTTTTAATTGTTATAGCTTCTGTGTATGATTGAATAATGTGCAATATTTGATTATTCACGTAGGCTATTTTGCTAATTGGGGATTGCAGAATCCGTAATTGTTCGATTACCTCCGTCCCGGTAGCAACTGTGTGACGCCCCCACTTCTCCCAAGGGCGAACCCAAGGGTATCCGCGGGACGCTTGCCCAACTCTCGTCAGGACTCGAGACAAATCCAATTCAAACCTAATCTAATACTAACAATGAAAGTCGAAATAAAAGTACGAAATCATTTCCATACATAAATATCCAGTCTTACATCACAATTTCAAATTTACAATCACTTTTTCCAAAATATACAACATCCAAAAGTGTCTAGTCGATTACAATTAAAACACTAATACAAAAGTGCCTCAAGGCGGCATTTGCTTAACTCCTTGCAATCGGGTTCCTGTTAAGGAAAACAAACTAATGGGATGAGCCAATACTCAATGAGGCCAAGAAACACACATGCAAACACATAATTCAAGTAGCAACAACAATTACATTGTAAGCAAAGCTATCAAATTTCAAATAATTCACACTTCGAATAGGAAAAATAAACAGAAACAATTCAAGGATACTGTAACTCTCAGGAGCTAAATTTCACGTAGTCGCGTCCGAGTCTTGATCACATCTCCTGTTGACACTCCGTCAACCACATAGGTATCAAATTCGTAGATACACCACTTTCTTCGATTCCCGTCACCGTTACGCCCCCTTACCAGGCCCGCTCATCAAAATTTTGATAATACTCGAGTATGTCATGGCAATACTGCACGAGTAATGCCGAGCAAGATCTCTCCAATAGATCATGCTCTACGAATATCTCATGGTTTGCTAAGCTTATCGATCAAGCCCATGCTGGCTCGATTCGCAAAATTAGCCAACGAGTTTGGGTGTCCCCCGAATACAAATACGAATACGAATACGAATACGAATACGAATAGGAATGTAAGTCGATGAGCAACGCTCAAATCGACGATTCTAAATAGGAATCACAAATACGAATCACATCCACATTACTATGTACAAGTCGAATATAAATTCACATAACAAAATACGAATATAATTTCGTTCGAAAGAGAGCGAATGCGGTAAAGTACACACTCGTCTCAAATTTTCAAATTCACATAACGGATAAGAAACAGTGAACCACTTAGCAATAAATTCATACACTTGACACTCACAGTGATTCAAGTAGCAAGTACAAATGAAAGTTTAGGCGTCTCCTGTGAAATCCTCTTAAGGGTCCTCTTGAGTGCCTGAGCATTTAACAATAAACTATCACTTATAAACCCCAATTAATAAGGAAGATTGCACCTTTGTACAATCTAAGAAAATTTCATGAAAATGAGCCTTAATTACTCGTAAATCGAGGCTCAAAAAGTGGAGTTTTAACACATACAAGAAAAATCTGATTTTCATCTTTGAAATCAAGTGTAAAACGATAGCAAGTTATCAAAGGAAAAAGAGAGTTTGCAACTCAATTTTCTTTAAGTTTTGAAATTTCAGATTTGTTCACCATACTTTGAAAAATCGTATCTCACTCTCTACAATCCAATTGGGAACTTTAGCCGTTGGAAACTAACTCCAAAGAAGTAAAAGTTCCTAGAAGAGAATACACCATGATTCCCAAATGGAGCATATTCAAAATTGGCTCAAAATTACTGTTTTAAGCTTGCGAGACAGTTTTGAGGTTGGTTTTTTCGCCAACTTTGGAAATTCGGCAAAATTCACAGAATTTGAACTAGTCTCTCAAATTTGAAACACAATTAGAGTTGCTAATCAAAGTTAAAGAAAACCAGGGAAACGAAATCGGAGTTTTGAGCACCAGATATGGTAGCTAAATTTGCTGCAAAAGTGAAGTTGTCAAGCAATTTCAGGTTTAAATCACGTACTTTTGGGACTTTGTTTGAACATCGAAACGGACTTGGAATGCACCAAATTTGGCAGCATTACGCTACCATGTAGGGCCTATTCATCTACAAATTTTCACTCAAAATCTCGCACGGAAAGTCAGTTAACAAAACTGCTGAAGTTTCAAGAATTTCCAAGGTAATCTGCCTTGTACCTTTGTTTTCTTTTCCTCAAACCTTTGGCCAATAAAAAGGCCTATAACATGTCTCATTTATGATAACCAGGTCTAATAAGGATCCAAGATACATTTGGTAGGTGATTTACACCAAGAATTTCGAATAGCAAGTCCCAAGTCAAGATTGGTTACAAATCTGTCCAAAATGAGGGTTTTAAATCATTGAGTCAGTTTCGGATTTCGACCACAACTCATTCAATTCAAATTGGAATCAAGCATGGTTGGTGGCGTTGAAAACTAGATTCATAAAACTACATTTTTCTAGAAGAAATTGTTTCCAAAATCTGTCCACAGCTAGCTCATATTTGAGCATCAACTTGCTGCTCAAAACAGAGCTCCCAGTGTAGATGTAAAACAGGACAGTTATGTTCAAACGATTGGTATGGACTACTCAAGTGGAATCAGAACGTGCATTTTATACTGTTGGAAATATAGGAATGTCTAGTTTCCATTTCGACAAACGGCACTCGATTTTGACATCGGAACAAAAAGTTATAGCTGAAACAAAAACACTGCCACAGCAGTTGCGGGAAAAATTTCCAGTTTTACTGGTTTCCAAAAATACATCATTTGGCCAACCAAATCACCTTATTTTTTTATGAAACTTTCTGCACAACCTATATTACACATATACATCAGAAACAAGTCATTAGAACCACCAAAAATCACACTAAAGGTCACGGGAAAGACAGGGGCAGAACTGGAAAATTTTCCTTCTTCACATCCTTTTAGTTTCCACCAACAGCACAACATTATTCCACTAAATTAAGTACTAAACCAACATTAATAACATCATAACTCATCAAATCAGTCCATCCAACCATAGTGGGAGTTCATAGAGCCCACACATCAACTTTTCAACATAAACAAAGCTACCCACATGCATGCATGAGCTTATATATGCAATAGAGCTTTCATAAATCAAGATTATCAAGGTTGATCATCACTTACTTTGCTGTATGATCAAGACAGAAATTTTCGGCCCTCCTTAGCCCAAGAAAAACCGTGAAAGTAGCCCTCTTTCCTAGCTTGATGTGGTCTCCAAGTGATTAGCTAAGTGTGGTTAAATTTTGGTGTTATTTGGTGGAAGATTTGAGGTAGAAATAAAGAGTTTTCTTTCCTTTCTTTTCTTTCTTGTTTTGGCTGGCTCTTGAGGTGAGAAAATGAGAGTTTCATCCGTGCACTTGAGGTGAGAAAAGAAGGGTTTTGATCTGTGTGATGCTTCCATGAGAAGCTTAAGAATGTGTGGCCAAAATTGCTCCAAAAGTCAATTAAGGATAGTGCACGTGTGTGCGCGTTTCGTGCTTGATTCCTCTCGAGTTTGTTTCCCTTGTGCTCTAAACCTCTAATGCACTTGTATTTGTACTATTATTATTCACTCTTAATGGTCTAAAAATAATGGTCTTAAGTCCCTCAATTAATCGCGCCGTAAAAACGCATACTTCCGATTTGTGCGCGATAAAGTGAAAATTCCAATAAATCCTTATAATGATAGTATCACTAACTAATAATTGAACATTTAAACATAAAAATACCTATTTCAAGACTAATGTACAGGTCTCCAATTTTTCAAACTTATTGTATCCTTAAATCGATTATTATTTCCAATCGCGTATTCACTATTCTCACTTTATGAGCTTTCAAAAATTAAATTTTGAAACGAGTCATTTTAAAAATATAAGTAAGTCATAGTTCCATGTAATTGAGTATAAAGAGGTTGAAATAAAATATTCGAGGCAAACGGGCAATTAAATATTGAAATAAGCTAGTAATAGGGGTTTAAAATAGGAAATTTTGCGAGTCCTCACATAAGTCGAGTTTAATTCCTCAAATTGCCAATTAATTTTTCTTAATCTACTATTGATTATTCTTATTTCTCCAAAATTAATACACTCTCGATTCAAATATAGTCTCGAAAAACGTGTACTTGTTATTCCGAACTAAACAAGTTTTCAAAAAGTAAATTTTCTAACAAAACGCTTTAAAAACATAAGAGAGACGTTTTTTCATATAAATGGATTTTAAGTAGTCGAATTAAATAATTCGGAGAAAAAGAGTAAATAACTATTTAAACAAACCAATAATATTTGACAAAAGTAAGAAAATTTTCGGATCCTCACAAACTGGCGTAATTGGGTTTATGTTAGTAAAACATACGATATAGCTTAAAGGAAACCTTCTAGCGCGTTTTTTGGTTAGAATTAGGTTTTTCTAATTATTAATGCAATCGAGAAATTAAATCCTGTGGTCATACCTAGACTTGTGTCTTGATTAGAGAAATAGTCAACGGTCGTACCTTGGCTATCGATAAAGTAAGAAAAAGTTGGCTATTAGAGCTTGTTGATGGGCATAACAATCTGGTAATGAGTAATTGAATTATCTTTGCATTGATGATCAGTTGAATGGATCGGGCCTGAAAAGTTGTACTTTTGGCTAGAGTCGTATTGGTTATTGATTAATTTCTGTTTATTTCTATTAATTGTTTTATTAGTTGATTAATTAGTTATTTTATATTTTCCAAAAATCCCCCATCTCTGGACTTTAAAAGAAATAAGTTATCCACAATCCCTGTGGATTCGATCCTGCATACCATTATATACAAAATCTGTATTTTTCTCGAGTAGGTATTTATTATTGCACAAGTTTGACTCCTGACAATTTTTGGCGCCGATATCGGGGTCTGGTGTCAGATTAATTTGTTTCTTTTTGAGTTCATCTTGTTTTTATTTTTTTTATTTTTTTCTTATTTTTTATATATAGTTAATGGCTGTTAACATTCCGTATTTTGTTGATAGACTGGATTTTATTTCTAGAAGGGGTTATGAGACTCGTGCTTTTTCTAATGATCAATGGGTTGTTGCAAATTATGGAACTTATTTTGCCTCAGATCATTCAACCGATATGTGTCATATATTTTAAGATGGTCTAAGTGCTCCAATAGATACTTTTGAAAATTTTCATCTCAATATCAAACGTGGTATAACCCTTATTCAAACGGGTATGATCAAGGATGGTGAGATGATTCCAATTTTAATTATGCGACCAGGCCAATGGTTCAACAACAAGAGTCTCAAGAAACGTCATTTACGTTAGGTATGTCTCTTGAAGAAATAATTGAATCACTAGCTACTAAAACATATCTATTTCAACAGGAGACACATCAATTTCAACAGGAGATACAAAGCATGATTAAAGAGATGGAAGAAGGAAGGCGTGAATTGACATCTACAATGAGTAAATTGATTTCTCTAATTTATGAAGAATTGCCCTCACAAACCATCAACGACCTTAAAGAAGATGAAAGTACAATTATCTTGATAAATGACAAAGAACTGCAAGAGTCTCAAGAAAAAGAATCTAAAGATGCAATTGAAAAGGAAATTGAAGTGCAAGAAATGGGACCCCAATATCAAATGGTTCAAGTGAATGAATCCAGTGAACAATCTCTAAATGCAGTGACATCTCATCCATTCCTTAATCAATATTCTTCTGACTTTTATTCTTTAATTCCTGTTGGTGAGATTAATTTTATTATGCCAGAAAATTTTAAGTTTCATGACAGGAATAAGTTAGGAGTTATGATGGCAAAAATCTCGAACCAGTAAGTGTTCGTGATGGAGGAGTGAGTGAAGAATTAATATTCTTGTTGACTTGTTTGATGCCATCTACTAATTCATGGAAGACCATATCTCGTGTGCTCAATGATTACTCTATTTACGAGGGTTATGAGGGATACACAGAAGATGAAGCACGGAAACGAGTTACAACATTTTATCCTCCGTGAATAAATATGGCGATTTCTATCCAAAGACATTAAAGAAAGGTGTTGCTTGGGAGACAACTCAAGGCTTTTTTGTTTTCAGTTTTCTTATATTTTTGGAGTTTTTGTTAAGTATCAGTGTCATTTAGTGATTTGTTATTGTTGTGGCAGGAAGTTGGCAGTTAGACGTGTCCACGCTAGGTGGTCACGCCTAAGGAAGGAAATTTTAATTTGTCGAACAGAAGACTACCCAGCAGTTAGGCGTGCCCGCGCCAAGTGATCACGCTTAAATAAGACAATTCACGTCGGCGGTCAGAAGACTCTCTAGTAGTTAGGTGTACCCATGCCAGGTGGTTATGTTTAAGAATCTTAATTTCGGACTGTTGGTCAAAAGACTCGAAGGCAGTTAGGCATGCCCACGCCTAACACAGGGGTTCCTTTATTAAAAAAAAAAAATCCATGGTTCTTCTTCTTTTTTCTTTTTTCTTTCCTTTTCTTTCTTCTTCTTACTTTCTTTTCCTCTTCCCCCTATCCCGCTGCTGCCTTCGCCTGCTTTCCGCCACTGCTCTGTTGCCACCGCACTGAGCACCTCCCTAACCCGCTCCATCCGCCGTCTTCGTTCAGCCACTATTGCTAGCCATCGTTCACCATCGGCGGTCTCCCTCTCCTCAGTCCCTTACTGCTTGTTCTCATCTCTACTCAAACAAAGGATAAAAGGAAGAACCGACCAATTTCACCGATGCCATAGCTGCTCGAGACCCTCCATTACGTGCTCAGGGAAGTTTCGTTGTCCCTTTTGTTTCATATTATATTTTTTAGCTCTTACATTGGAGGCAATGTAAGATTTAAGTGTGGGGAAGTAGGATATAGGTATTTTATTGAAAAAGTGTAAGTGTAGGCATTTTTGTTGGAATTTTTTATTTGGCTTAGTCGAATTTTATCCAATTTTTGCCTATCTTTGTGCATATTGATTTGAGCAAAAGCCATTGTTTGAATTTGATTATTTGATTTGTTGTTCCCATGCTTGAGGACAAATATGATTTAGGCGTTAGAGAAATTGATAGGTTATAATTTATTGCTAAATTTATAGTTATTCGTCCCTTGATTATAGCCAAATATTGCGTTAATTGATAGATTCTATTTATATTTGGTTAATGGTGCAAAACTGTAGGAAAAGAGCAAAACGTGACAAAAAGGGGCAATCTTCCCATTAATTTGATGGTGGCACGTTCGGGACCGATTTTCAAGTTCAATTCAAACTTTGGGCAGCTTTAGAAGAAGATTTGGAAGACTTGAATTCCAATTATTAGTCTTATGGTTGAATTAGGAAACTTGAAATACTTTCTTTTGTGGTTTATTTTTCTATTTAGGAGACCAATTTTATTTGGTAGTAGACTTCCATTAGGGAACAAAAAGAATAAAGAAAAGCTGGATTCCTGCGTAATCAAGAGTTTGGCTAGCAACAATCTCACGAGAAGATTTGAGTAGTTTCGGCCGCAAGGGAAGCAAAAAGGGAGCCGTCACTCGCTTGGGCTAATTCGGCTTGCTTTCATTAGTTTTTAGAGGAAAACCAATTGCAACCGGATTCCATGGAGTCTGGCGGAATTTCTTCTAGGATGCGTAGCTAAATTTCCATTTTCTAGTCGAAGGTCAATTTGAGAATTCGGTACTAAACATCTGTGAGATCGAATTATTTTGCTTATTTCTTTTATTCATTAGTATTTATATATTTTTCGCTTTTAATTGTTATAGCTTCTGTGTATGATTGAATTGTGCGCAATATTTGATTATTCACGTAGGCTATTTTGATAATTGGGGATAGTGGAATCCGTAATTGTTCGATTACCTCCGTCCCAGTAGCAACTGGCGTAATTGGGTTTATGTTGGTAAAACATATGATCTAACTTAAACGAACCCTTGTAGCGCGTTTGTTGGTTAGAATTGGATTTTTCTAATTATTAATGAAATCGAGAAATTAAATCCTGTGGTCATACCTGGACTTGTGTCTTGGTTAGAAAAATTGTCAACGGTCGTACCTTGGCTATTGATAAAGTAAGAAAAAGTTGGCTATTAGAGCTTGTTGATGGGCATAACAAATCTGGTAATGAGTAATTGAATTATCTTTGCATCGATGATCAGTTGAATGGACCAGATTTGAAAAGTTGTACTTTTGGTTGGAGTCGTATTGGTTATTGATTAATTCCTGTTTATTTCTATTAGTTGTTTTATTAGTTGGTTAATTAGTTATTTTATATTTTCCAAAAATCCCCCATCTCTGGACTCTAAAAGAAATAAGTTATCTCCAATCCCTGTGGATTCGACTTTGCACACCACTATATACAAAATCTGTATTTTTCTCGAGTAGGTATTTATTATTGCACAGGTTTGACTCCTGTCAATTTTTGGCGCCGTTGCCGGGGACTAATGTCAGATTAATTTATTTCTTTTTGAGTTCATCTTGTTTTTATTTTTTTATTTTTCTCTATTTTTTTATATATCGTTTATGGTTGCTAACATTCTTTATTTTGATGATAGACTGAATTTTATTTCTAGAAGGGGTTATGAGACTCGTGCTTTTTCTAATGATTAATGGGTTGTTGCAAATTGTAGAACTTATTTTGCCTTAGATCATTCACCCAACATGTGGCCTGTATTTCAAGATGGTCTAAGTGCTCCAATAGATACTTTTGAAAATTTTTCATCTCAATATCAAACGTGGTATGACCCTTATTCAAAACGGGTACGATCAAGGATGGTGGATGATTCCAATTTTAATTATGCGACCAGACCAATGGGTTTTCAACAGCAAGAGTCTCAAGAAACGTCATTTACGTTAGGTATGTCTCTTGAAGAAATGATTGAATCACTAGCTACTAATACATATCTTTTTCAACAGGAGACACAAAGCATGATTAAAGAGATGGAAGAAGGAAGGTGTGAATTGACATCTACAATGAGTAAATTGATTTCTCTAAATGAAGAATTGCCCTCACAAGCCATCAACGACCTTAAAGAAGATGAGAGTACAATTATCCTGATAAATGACAAGGAACTGCAAGAGTCTCAAGAAGAAGAATCTAAAGATGTAGTTGAAAAGGAAATTGAAGTGCAAGAAATGGGACTCCAATATCAAATGGTTCAAGTGAATGAATCGAGTGAACAATCTCTAATGCAGTGACATCTCATCCATTCCTTAATCAATATTCTTCTAACTTTTATTTTTTAATTCCTGTTGGTGAGATTAATTTTATTATGCCAGAAAATTTTGAGTTTCATGACAGGAATAAGTTAAGAGTTATGATGGCAAAATATCTCGAACCAGTAAGTGTTCGGGATGCAGGAGTGAGTGAAGAATTAATATTCTTGTTGACTTGTTTGGCGCCATCTACTAATTCATGGAAGACCATACCTCGTGTGCTCAATGATTACTCTATTTACGAGGGTTATCAGGGATACATAGAAGATGAAGCACTGAAACGAGTTACAAAATTTTATCCTTCGTGAATAAACATGGCGATTTCTATCCAAAGACATTAAAGAAAGGCGTTGCGTGGGAGGCAACTCAAGGCTTTTTTATGTCGCGCCCCATTTTTTATAAGAAAAATAAATAAATGTTTAAAGAGTGAATTTTTTGATTTGAAAATGTGATTTTTGATTTAAAAGGAAAATGGGTAAAGAAAATGAAATGGGTCTAAATGGGACTTTGAAATGCGACGATTTTGACCCAAAATAAGTTTAAAAAGGGTTCTTGAATGAAAAAAATGGAGTCGCCACTTGGTATTGAGTTGAGGTGTACCAAGTCACCTAAAAATGAATTTTGAAGGAAAAAGTAGAAAACCCTTTTTAAACGACTCCAAGTCTACAAAAATCAAAGAAAAAGATTCGGGAGTCACATTTGATGAGAGGGAAGGCAAGGACGAGATCCAAGGCACCCTCTCAACCTAGCTAAGGCTAGTTGCGCGATTTAGTCAAAGATTTTCTTGTTTTAACCAAAGAATTTATCACATTTGGATGTGCTATATGAATGCAAACCCTAGACCTAGGGGGACATCGGGGGGCAAAATTTCTCTTCAAAGCTGAATGGTGCCAATCACATTAATTGTGATGCCCAATAATGACTCTTTGGAAAGGTCACGAATAATGTAAAAATACGAGACTCTAAGAAAAAGAAAAGAAAAGAAATAAAATAAAATAATTATACAAATATACATGTGTTAAAGGAATGCATCATGTCGGGTACGGGGGACTAATGTTCGTGACTCAATTTTCCCTTTTAATAGAGGGAATACGAGCGTGCTAAGGCTAAAAAAGCCAAACTCGTCCATATCCCATAATCAAGGGGTTAACCCTATCTAATCAAGCAAATGCCCTATTCTGATCCTAATTCTAAAATGAAATGCAATTCTAATATTATGTATCACACATAGGGGTATATATATAGGGAAATTAGGGATAAGGGCTATACGTATAAGGAGGGATATCATGCAACATGGTGAAAGAAGCCTTAAAAGTCAAGATATGCATGAGATGAAATGAGCACGCAATCATGATCTAACGCGCGAAGGGCTCCTAAGGGCTAGCGTTGAACTAGCCCACATCTACGCTCCCTCACAAGCATTGGACTTATAAGAGCTCGAGGGGATAATCATGACTAGCATTGGACTAGCCACAATTACGTGCATTTGCATCCATCATACACATATATAAGTAATATGCATAATTAAAGCAAGTAGACATGTGTGCATGTAATTCACATAACACATAACACATAAGCATGCATATCTAGATGCTAAACCCTAAAAAGGCAATTAAACACATAGCACATACGCATGCGAAACACACAAGGCAATTAAGGCCCTAACTATTACATTTTTTGGGGGGAAGGCTTACTACAATCTGAAAGGGGAAATAGAAGGAATAAAGCAATTAAATCCCTAACTATTACAATTTTGGCATTCGAGTGCCTCCCAAATGATAAAATTGAAGCCCAAAAATAACTATATGAAATTAAAAAGACCAAAGCGAATAAATAAATAAAATGAAAACATTCAAAAGGCATGCAATTAAACACATAAATCACATAAGTACACATAGGGTCAAATAAAGTGCAAATAAAGGGTTAGCGTGTACCTCCCTTGAAATGGTGTCCCTAATGAGGCGAAATTACTAATTTACCCTCCAAAATAATAAAAAGGTCAAGGTACCACTTTAATTATCAAATAATCACATGAAATAAAAATTGACCATGAAACACAAAATAAAAATTAAACACGAAACAAAAACCAATCATGAAATGAAAACACTTAAAAAAAAATCATCTATGGAGTGAACAAGAATTTAATTAAAAACTCTAAAATGAAGAACTAAGACTAATGGAATCTACCAAAATCCAATGTTAGACTTTTCAAAAAGGAAGAGAATCCGACTTACTATGATTAAATGAC
Source organism: Coffea eugenioides (assembly GCF_003713205.1). Lineage (NCBI taxonomy): Eukaryota > Viridiplantae > Streptophyta > Magnoliopsida > Gentianales > Rubiaceae > Coffea > Coffea eugenioides. Next base: position 47,770,589 of record NC_040037.1, on the reverse strand, counting down.
AAATTATTTAAAATTTCTACTGAAATCCAAACCAAAACTATAAATCTACTAACCATTATTAAACCTTCAAAACCATTATGAATGATCCACTAAAAATTAACCCAAAAAGAAGAAGGATAAAACCTTATCAAAGAATTGACATTTAAAGTGACAAAGAGGACTATTTTTCAATTATCAAGGGCCTTAGGGGATTTAAGCATGATTTAAGGGGTTAGAATACAATTTTCTTTTCAACATGCATGCAACTACGTAGGAAAAGACTTAGCTCTTATTTCTGCAATAAATCTACTCCAGCCGCGGCTTTCTTCCATTTCATTATGGAAGAGAAGTTTGATGAATATCTAGATTTTTAAGCAAAACAAGTAAACACAGCAAGTCCTAATCATCCATTCAACCGAGCATTACATTTTGTTTGCCGCAAAATCAGAGCCGGGAGTCTGAGTTGCTTAACAGCAAAAGAAACGGCAAGAGACGCAAGCTCTTATAAGTTTCTTGGTTCAGACACTTAAAATGCAGCAAGGATGGAAAGCAAGAAACTTAGGATAGACATGCATAACTGAACCACAAATCATAGACCTTAATCAAACTAAAACTTCAGCAACAAAACCAGAGAACTTTGACATCCGAACAAGCAACGAACACTTCAAAAATAGGAACGGAACATGCCATTTCCTTCACTGGTTTCGTCTGCAATTTTTTCTGGTTTTTACTGCAAGTTTTTCTTTGTTAACATGTCAAAACTTCGGGGTTCTGATTTTAAACAACAAACATCATAGAAAAATCCAATCATTTAATCCAACAAATCTTCACAATAACTCTTCTACAACTCCCCTGTATTGGCTCTAACCGAACACCAACCGAAAGGAAAATGAAGTCCCAGCCAAATCGTGCAGCCGATGTTTTTTTTTTTATTTCTAAAACCCATGCCCAAGATATACAAGACAGGAAAAAGGAAAGCAATGGCAAGGGAAACATCAAAGAGCAAACATGATGAAGCTATGGAACAAGCCAACAAACCAGCGGCAAGAAGGGTGACGGTTCATGCATCTTCTTAGCAGAATCATGGTTTTCTAGACTACAATTTCTGGGTTTTATGCTATTTCTCTTGGCTAAACATGGCAAACATCAAACCTTGGATCTTGAAGCAACAAACATCATAGCAACTCAATCATTCCAACATACAAAAATTTCAATCAGCACAATGTACTCTCCTGGGTTGACTTTGTTCAACAAATTCAAGCAGCCATGAACTTAATCAAAAGAAAAACTTGCGGCTTCCTCTGATAAACCTCCTGTAGGAAAGAAAAATCCCGACCTTCTGTCCCCAAATCCAAGCGAAACCCACAAAGTCCTCAACCAAAACCAAGATAAAACCCAACCTTCCTCTAATATCAAGACCCAGCCATGACACGAAAAGTGCTAGATGGAATGCAAAAGAAACAGATAGAGTCGGCTCTAGATTTTGGAAACAAAAAAGGTAAGAAAAACAAAAGCCATCAGACCTGGCTATACCCAAAGCACAGAAAAACAGCGAGGAAAAGAAACTACTTTGGCTTGCACAAGCAAGTGAACACAAGAAAACAGCATACTGTCTCGCAAAAATCATCCAAGCATCAAGCTTTTACTCTAGCAATCAAGACTCAGTGTAAGACTCCAGAATTTCTGGTTGCATAAACTGGATTTCATATGAAATGGAAACAGGCAAGAAAAAAAAAGGGTTTGAAGGCTACCTGTTCACCGCCTTTGAATCTGAAACTGCAGCTTGAGTTCGACTCCGAAGAAGAACCGGAAGCTACGTTCTCAGCCTTGGATCTCCTCTTCCCCTTGTTTTTCCTTGAACCTCTCGGTTCCTCAGCCAACCCTCTGTCTTTCCTTCCGTCTTCCGTCTTTTCTCTCGGCCGTAAGCTTTTCTATATCTCACTCTTGCTCTGTTTTTTTTTTCTCCTGAACCTAGCCGCTCCCCTCTTGCTCCTCTCTCGGTCTCACTCAGCCGTCATCCCTGAACTTCCCCGATTCTCCCCTTTTCTCTTCCCTTTTACACAGCCCTCAGAAAACTAAACCCTCTCAATGACGGTTTGGATGAAGTCGGCTGCCTTTTGGGGAACCATCTGATGGTTCTTGATATTCAACCATTGAGATTTCTAGACTAAGCCAGGTGGTCTGTACTGTGATCATCGGACGGAGCTAACTCAAGCAAAAATAGCCGAGAAATGCAGCTGCAAATTTCTTCTGCTGCGGCTGAAACCAAACGTGGTTTTTTTTTCCCTTTTTTTTTTGTCAATTACTTAAATAAATAATCAATAATACAAAAATAACAATTTAAACAAACTTAAATAAAATGTACAAAATTAGTAACCAAAAGATAAAAAATAAAAAGCTACGATTTTCCTCTTTTTTCTCTTTTTTTAATAAAAAGGAATAAAACATATTTTTCCCTAATTTTCTCTTTTTTGGCAAAAATTTATGCTAAAAAGTCTTATAATAAATAAAATAAATAAATAAATAGCTAAGAGGGCAAAAATGAATAATAAAAATAATAGATAATAATAATCTAAAAAATACTAAAGTGCTATATAAATGCTAAAAGTCTAAGAACTAAAAATCATGGAATTAAGAGAATTATTACTAAAAATAAAATAAAAATAAAATTAGGATAAAGATTATTTTTAAAATTTGGTGTCTACAGTTTGCCCCTTTTTGTCTGAGTTTTGGAAAAACTTGAGACAAAGAAATAGACACCAAATACTTACCTGTGTTATTCGGCTGCAGCTACTCGAATGATTGTCACTACTGAAACGAGGGTTGACCTCCTTAATGAGGACTGACTCGAACGAGAAATTTAAAATGGACTGACCCAAACAGAAAATTTAAGCGGGACTAACCCGAACAGGAAATTTAAAAGGGACTGACCCCAACAGGAATTTAAAATTGGGACTGACCCGAGGGGACTGACCCCAACATGAAATGGCGGTGCAAAAGAAATGCTCACTAGTGGGACTGACCCACGGCTAGTGGCGATGCAAAATAAAATGCTCACTAGTGGGACTGATCCAACGGCTAGTGGCAGTGAAAAATAAAAATGCTCACTAGTGGGACTGACCCACGGCTAGTGGCAGTGAAACATGAAATGCTCACTAGTGGGACTGACCCAACGGCTAGTGGCAGTATAAAATAAAGTGCTCACTAGTGGGACTGACCCAACGGCTAGTAGGCAGAATAAAAGGAAATGCTGGTATGTATGAAGAAACTGTATAAGACTTGCTTGAAAAATTATCCAAAGATTTGCCCCAGTGTGATGAATTGGTCAGTGGGATTAAACCCGAGCCTGCCTTAATTGGTGGTACAAAATCCAAACCCAACGTGAACATGATGTTTGTGAAGTTGGCGGCACAAAATCCAGGCCCAACGTGATGTTTGTGATGTTGGTGGCACAAAATCCAGGCCCAACACGGCAAAATCCAAGCCCAACGTGATGTTGGTGATGTTGGCGGCACAAAATCCAGGCCCAACGTGGTTTTTCTGAAGGTTGGCGGCACAAAATCCAGGCCCAACGTGATTTTTGTGAAGTTGGCGGCACCAAGTCCAGGCCCAACGTGATCTTTGTGATGTTGGCGACACCAAGTCCAGGCCCAACGTGAACTTTGTGAATGGTCAGTGGGATAAGACCCAGTCCTGCCATCCAATTGGCCAAGAAATTTAGTGTGATTGTCAAGAAAGGGGGGATAGAAGGGTGCGCGGCGGGCGCTGAGATTTCATCGACAAGAAATTGAAATTTGTCAAGGAATAAGAAATTAAATTCAAACTTGATTTTTTTTGAAAATCTTTTCAAAAGATAATTTGCCCCAGTTTCCACCAATTATTGTGCAACCGATCAATTGATTTGCATTACGGCATGGTTGCTCCTCCTTGAGGCCTTGATTCGTAAGATTCTGACTTACGCTTCTTCCTCGATTTTGTGAGAACCCTGAAAATAGACATATAAATATCAGTGCATATTTCATTTGCATTTTAATTCTTTAATAAATTTTAGCACTAAGTCTAATTGTTTTTAAATAAGTGCGTAGAAATAAACGTTATGTGCAAAATAAAAGAATTGTGCTAAACTACTAAACTTCTTAGTTTTGTTACATTAACTTCATATTTCGACCTAAATGTTGTTGTATTGCTTAACTGTTCAATATTTCATTGTTTATATGTTATTTGCGTATGCTGTAGGCCATGTGTACTTTATCACATTGGCTGAACAAGGCCTTCTCCCATTCGTTATCACCTATTCGAGCCAGAAGCGGATTCGGTCGGATAGGTTGATAACCCTGGGCACTGTATTATGGTATACTCGAGTATTACCACTGGAGGGATAAGGTGATGGCCAGTCAATCGAAGGAGTTACCAATGGGAGTTATAAGGACGGAAGTGGACCGAGTACTGTATCCTTTTGTGTTTGCTTTACTATTAATACTGTTATTGCTCTCCTAGTTGACATTTCTCGGGTAAGACTCCTCATGAGCATTAATCTCTGAGACGAAGCAATCCTTGTAATGTTCTTCTAGTCGGACGAGCCACTATTTGTTTGACTAAAATTCATGAAAATATATTTATGTGATCATGCATTCCAAATGTACGTTAGTGGTTTTTAAATGATTTATGAGTTGTGCTCAGAATAAAGTTGCCAACAAAAGTATTACTTCTACATGTGTTTCCAAAGTAACGCTTACGCACTGGTTTATAAATACTTGATTTTCCCTTTTGAAACCTCATTGAGCTTTAGCTCACCCCCAAAAACATTTTAGTTCTATGCAGGGCTCGAGAAGGATAGTTACTCAAGCACAAGGATTTGGAGTACCGTGGATTATCCTTTATCTAGGTTGTGATTGATCTTCTTTGTGGAATGTAATGGTTATTTTGAAAGATTTGTGAAACTTTTTGGTATGATGTACTTGTGGTTGAAGTGAATGTAAATCTCATGACATTTTGGGGATTTTACTTTTGTAAGAATGATTTGAATTGCAAACATAAGATTGTACTTAAGTTATTATTGTGAAAATTTAGATGAAGTATTGGACTCGTACTTTGGTATGTTGGACTGGTGGATATATTATACTCCGTTTGAGCTTTTAAGAACCATCGATTATATTCATGCTTGAGTTTTGTAGTGAGTCCCGGCGAGAGCTGGGCAGACGGCCCGCCAAACCCTTTGGTTCGCCTTAGGGGGAAGTGGGGTCGTCACAGGTGGTATCAGAGTTTAGGCTTCAGATCTTTGTAGTGTATCCTAGGCTTTAAGTATAGGATGCCGGACTGTGGAGTTTGATTGTCTAGCAAGTGGAATGTGATCCTAGTACTTGATGATTGATTGAGTAATATTGAAGTGGTTGTTTTTAAGTGGGTTTGCACACTAGGGTTTCTTATATTATAGGAAACTGAAGAGAATTGTGTGAGATTGATTTGAAAAGTGATAGTTGAGTTTCTTGAACATTGGTACTAGTGATATCTATATGATCGAATTTGACTAGGTAAATCGTAAGTTTCGAGGTATCCTCTAGGCTTGTAATCTTCATAAGTATACGTATAAAAGTGAATGTGAATCTTGGATCGATTGCTTGAGTGAGACCTCTTGCAAAAATTTTCTTTGAGGAATAGTGGGGATTGAGTTGATTTGCATCTGGAGATGGCCAGTCCTAGTGCGAATTGACTTGGTTTCCACTTGACGCTTAAGTGAGCCAGTTGTACATATTCTCTGAGTTTGAACATGGGACTTGAGGCTTTAACTAGAAATCCCAAAGTTGGTTATTCTTGGAGATGAATGCACTTTAGTTATTGGCTGGCTTGCTAAAGATTTTTTAAACTTTGGATAAATGACCTTTGATTTCAACTTGTATTATGACTTGATTAGCTCTAATTTTAAATGGCATGCAACTTAATTGAGACTAGTTAAATTCTATGTTAACTGTTAATGTGCTATTTGTGAAAATGTTATCTGTGGATATAGTTTTATTGCTCATTTTGAAAATCGTTAAATATACGTGTGCATAGATAATTTTTAGTTTAGTGAGCCGTTTGCACACATTTGTATAGATTAGTTGTGAGAATTTTGAGGACAAAATTCATCTTAAGGAGGGGAGGATGTGAGAACCCTGAAAATAGACATATAAATATCAGTGCATATTTCATTTGCATTTTAATTCTTTAATAAATTTTAGCACTAAGTCTAATTGTTTTTAAATAAGTGCGTAGAAATAAACGTTATGTGCAAAATAAAAGAATTGTGCTAAACTACTAAACTTCTTAGTTTTGTTACATTAACTTCATATTTCGATGGTAAACTATTTCATTGATCTAATCATTAATTTCTTTGAATTCTAGTATTGTAACTAATTGTTTTGAAATAAAAGTGTAAAGATAATTTTTATGAAATAAATAATATAACTATGCCAACATTGAATTATTCGGTTTTATTATACAAAAGTAATAATTCTTGAGTTATATTAAGTTTACTCTTTAAAAATAAATTCCTTAATTTGCAGTAGCTAACATTCTTTCCGAATAAGATTAAGGGTATACAAAAACCTTAGTATTAAGATACCATCGATAAATTTTACAATACATGTATACTAGATACGTGTAGGACGTAAAAATTACGATAATTGCTCGTGAGATTAGCGCATCATTAGGAGGTTCAATTACATTCGGAATAAATTTTTGGGATCAAACTAGAATCAAGGACTTAAGTGTTCATTAGAAGGAATGTGAAAAGACTAAACTACCCTCCCAAGCTCACCAAAACCACCATGCAAACCCAGCAAATTTCGGACAACATAATTACCTCACCTCTCACTCGGCCAATACATTTCTTTCACCACCTTCACACTCCACCCTCCTGCACACTCAACCTCTTCTCCTAAATACCGCAACACCACCACCCTTCACAACCTCATTCTGCTTTGGACCAACAACAAAAGAGTGAGGGAGAGACTTACCTCGTGAGTATCGACCGAGAGAGAGTGAGAGGCCGAGCTGCAACATCTTCCATCCGTGAGCTAGAAAAAAAAATGGAACCTGCTGCTCTATACCCAATCCAACCGTGAGGTAGTGAAGAGGGCTGTGAGCTAAACATCCTCCATTTCAGTCGCAAGCTTGGACGAGAGAAAGGAGGAGTGGACCGACTGAAATTCTGGTCTGACCAAGAAGGAAGAGTTTTGCAGCCGCTAGTCGTGTGTGTTAGACTTCAAGCTAAGGTAATTTCTGAACTTAGATGAGATGTATATGGGATGATGAAGCTGTCTTTAAGCATGCATGTGGACTGGTGAGGTTAGATGAAGAATTGTGACTCAAGAAATCTGGTTTGGAATGAATTGAAGCTGCTGAATGTGTGAGCTGGATTTTTGTAACTTTAATTAGCTAATCTGTGATAATCTGATCTTAGAAATGTGTTTAACTAACTGAAAACAAGAAGTTTAAACCATGCATGAAGTTAATTAGCCGTATTATGCTAGAAGGGAAAAATAATACACGACTCTGCTTCATGCAAGCTCATCCGAGAGCAGTGAACAAAAATTCTGGTTTTGTGGTTGAATGTTGTTGATGACCGAACCTAATTTGAACTGGGACTGATAATTAATACATTGATTAGTCATGCATGTTGGTTTTGAGTACCTAATACAAGGTTTTAGCTGAAGAAAATCCAGATTTGCGTCTAACTTAACTGCTGGAAATTTTCTGGAATAGCCGAGAGACTTCATGTTTGTTTGCATTTGTAATTGCTGTCAAATGGAAAATTTTGTTATGAATTGCATATAGATTGTTAGCTTTAAGTATTAAGTGAAGCTTAATGGAAGAAAATCTGAGGAAAAGTTGAATTGTGGATTGAAACCGAGGGAAATTTTCTGCTGCAAAATATTCCAGCTTGGTCGAGGGAAGGAAGTGAGCATTTAATTAGTTTTGTTTTCGAATTTCAATTCAGATTTTCGTATTGGATGTTTAAGATTTGCTTGAGGCTTGCTAATCACCTTTTGCATGTTGAGCTGAGGTAAGAATTGAAGAAAACTAGGAACAAAAGCTATATAAATAAACTATCAATTGCTGGAAAATTTTATCTTAGCTGATGACAGATTTATGGGGACTTTTTGGTGGAATAATTTATTGGAATTAAGCGTTATTTGCTTTGGTATATGCTGGTATGAATGTCATACTTAAATGTACGATGGTTTGAATAAGAGTCTTATGGTTTTAAAAGAGAAAAAGGAGTTTTTCACAAGTGAAAAATGAGTTTCCAGATTTTCGGATTTCTCTGACCAGTCTCAGTAAAATGCTTATATCTTGGTGTAGGAAAATCCGATTGAGGTGCCTTCAGTGGCATTCGAAACTAGAGTCATGGGCCGTTGTTTTATAGAAATTTCATATTTTTCCTCCATGTGTACTGCTGTCCGTGATTCCTCAAAGTAGGCTGTCCTGTTTGAATGTCCTGTTTCCTCAGGAAACTGAATTCTTGACTTGGATCGAATATTTGGCCTATTTGTGATTTGAATCTCTAAAAAGTGTCTTCTGGGATGTGATAGTATTAAAAATCTATTCTACAACAGTATAATTTTCATAATTGTTTGATTTGTGGAACATGAACTAAAGCAATTTTTGAAGGAAAATATTTTCCAGCATGACCGAACTGGTTGGGACTTTTGGTGAATTTATTTGCTGGATTTGTGCATTATTTATTTTAGCTTGGTTTGGACAGCTTATAGGCTATACGTTTGGTGTTTCTAGCAAGTAAAAGTTGGACATCTTGGTTTGAAATTTACTGGAATTTTCTTGACTATCGAAACAAGAAAAGAAAATCCGAGTTCCTAAGTGTATTTGTGAGTAAGCTAACCGTGACTTTCTTCTATGCTTGAGTTAAACTTTTAGTTGACTTGTTGTAAGAAATATTTGTTTGATACCAAGAGCTAATGATTGATGAAGCTCTAGTGAAATTGATGTTGGAATTGTGATTTAGCTATTTTGGCAACCAGGAATACAATGTGCAAATAATTTGAAATCGTGAAGTCCGTTTTGGTCTGTTGAATTTGAGTACTTTTAAATCAAGCTTTGTGGAATTATTTTATCTTACTATCAAGTTATAGAGATTGAGAATAGCGCGTTAATATTTAAAATTTAAATGAAAAGTGTAGAAAACTTGCTCGGCAAGGAAACATGATTCTTTTTCACTTATACTCTAGTACTTGAGCTTTTATTGAAAATTTTCTAGTACGAACACATTTTTCACCTTCTCGATTTCCGTGCCAAATTAAGCATTTTACCCTTCTTTTGAAATTGATAGTCCTTGCCACGATTTATCTCGGAAATGGGACTTTTAAATTCCTTTTGGTTTTATACCAATGATTAAGTTAAAACTTCCTATTTCAATTTGCTTGAGCTTGAGGCTTGAGTGTGTGTATCTAAGAGGTTTTCTTTATTCGCCTTAATCGAGCATCTAGGTAATTTGTAATTGTGATTAATCTCAGGTGATTCAGAGGACACCGAGAAGCTCTTTTAATTTCCTGCTTTTGCTCTTGCTTTGCTCCGGATTACGGTGAGGGATTCCAAACTGTTTTGCACAAAATTGCTTCTCGAACTTTTATAACCACTACTTGTAAAATTGCTTATATATATATATACGTGATGTGATTTGATGAGTGCTTCTTTCATGCCTAAGTGGTCTAATACTTGATGAATCTTGTTCATTTGAATGAAAAGTACTTATTTCTAGGCGAGTGTGTACTTTATCGCACTCGACCTAACTGTTGTTGTATTGCTTAACTGTTCAATATTTCATTGTTTATATGTTATTTGCGTATGCTGTAGGCCATGTGTACTTTATCACATTGGCTGAACAAGGCCTTCTCCCCTTCGTTATCACCTATTCGAGCCAGAAGCGGACTCGGTCGGATAGGTTGATAACCCTGGGCACTGTATTTTGGTATACTCGAGTATTACCACTGGAGGGATAAGGTGATGGCCAGTCAACCGAAGGAGTTACCAATGGGAGTTATAAGGACGGAAGTGGACTGAGTACTGTATCCTTTTGTGTTTGCTTTATTATTAACACTGTTATTGCTCTCCTAGTTGACATTTCTCGGGTAAGACTCCTCATGAGCATTAATCTCTGAGACGAAGCAATCCTTGTAATGTTCTTCTAGTCGGACGAGCCACTATTTGTTTGACTAAAATTCATGAAAATATATTTATGTGATCATGCATTCCAAATGTACGTTAGTGGTTTTTAAATGATTTATGAGTTGTACCCAGAATAAAGTTGCCAACAAAAGTATTACTTCTACATGTGTTTCCAAAGTAACGCTTACGCACTGGTTTATAAATACTTGATTTTCCCTTTTGAAACCTCATTGAGCTTTAGCTCACCCCCAAAAACATTTTAGTTCTATGCAGGGTGTCGCGCCCCACTTTTTGAAATGAATGATGTTTGGATGTGTGTGTGAAGTGTGGTGTGAACGTGTGCAAAATGAAAAGTAAAAAGGCCATGGGACTTTGGAAAGCGACGATTTGGCCAAATGAAATTTTAAAAAGGGTTTTTTAAATATGAAAACGGAGTCGCCACTTGGTATAGATTTGGGGTGTACCAAGTCACCCAGAAAGTGTTTTTTTAAAAGACAAAGTAGCAAAACCCTTTTTAAAACGACTCCTAGTCCACGTAAGCCAAAGAAAAAGGTTCGGGGGTCACGTTTGACAAAGGGGAAGGCAAGGATAGAATCCAAGGCACCCCTTTGACCTAGCCAAGGCTAGTTGCGCGACTTAACCAATTTTTCCTAATTTTTCTACCCAAGGTATGTATCGCGTATTGGATATGTCTATATGAATGCAAAAACCTAGGCCTAGGGGGATTGGGGGAAATTTCTCTTCAAAGGTTGAGTGGTGCCAATCACATTAATTGTGAAGCCCAATAATGACCCTTTTGGAGAGGTCACACCTAAACCTAAATGACGTGAAAAATGAGTGGAATGCATGCCATGTGAAAGTGTGAGTTTGTGTGAAGTGAGAAAAATGACAAAAGTAATAAGATAAGAGTGAAGGTGTGCAAATGTAGATGAAAGTACTCGTGTGCGAGTGAAGATAAAATGCTCGTGTGCAAGTGAAAATAAAAGGGTTCGTGTGCAAGTGGAGACAAGAAAGTGTTCGTGTGCAAGTGAAGGTGATAAAAAGGTGCATGTGTGCAAATGAGACAAAAGTGAAAGTGTAACGATAGAGTGGATTGAGAATGCATGAGCCTAGGGAATTTATGCATATTGGGTACGGGGAGACCTAAATCGTGACTTGATTTTCCCTTTGATTAGAAGGCGAAACTAGCGTGCTAAGGCTATCGAGTAGCCACACTCGCTCGTTTCCCTTATCGGAAGGGGACACTCAAGCAAAATGAACCCTATAGCTAGTATGGGATGCAAAACCTAAAATGAGGGGAAAGGGAGTCGAGGAGCATGCCAAGTGATAAAACTAAGAAAAATGCATGATATGTGGTGAACAAACAAATGATATGCTAATGAGGGGAAAACCCTAAGGGTCTAGCGTTGGACTAGCCCATTCTATGAATTCCGACTAGCGTTGGACTAGCGGAAACGTACATTCATCCATTCCATTCATTCATGGCTATGAAAGCAAGTAGACATGCCAAAATACTCGTAAACACATAGCACATAGCATTTAGCATGCTCGACTAGATGCAAGAGCCTAATAAAGCAATTAAACATGTAGCAACAAAAACAAGCAAGCAAGGGGAAGGGGAAGTGGACCAGATGCTCTCCGAGCCCTATCTATTACAAGCCAAGAGGTGTACACATACCCCATAAAACTTAAATAAAAGTAAAAGCAAGTAAATGCATGCAAGGAAGTAAGGAAAGCGGAGTAGGCATGCATATTCACATAACACGTAGGAGCACGTAAGGTCAAATGTAGTGCAAATGAGGGATAGAGTGTACCTCCCTTGAATTGACGCCCCAATGAAGTGAAATTATTCAATTACCCTCCAAAATAATAAAGAGGTCAAGGTACCAATTTATTTAGGAAAATTAAAGAAAATAGGCAAACACAAGCTCACTTGGTCATAAAACCCCTAAAGTCATGAATTAAGTGTAATGGAAACAAAGCATGGTAATTAATTAAAGCAAACAAGCAGTGAAGTTGCAAAAATAAAAAATGTGAAGGATCAAATTGATGAAATTATTCAATTGGTTGGGTCATAGTGAAACAAAAGGGAACTTGGGAGGTCAAAGTGCAATTTTCAGAAATTATTTCATGCAAGCTCATGCAAAGCCATGACACAACGTCTGCAATCAAACATTCCTGCTGAAATTTTTCTGCAACAACCAAACGGACTTCAGCAGCCAAGGTTCCATCCGCAAAGCTTCACCCATAACATTTAACAAACAAACTTTGCGCTAACTCTAATCAAGCATGTCTAAACATCATTAAACCAAGCAATTCTTAACAGCAAACATAAGGAAACAGCAAGAACCTGACAACAAACGCAGCAAAAAAAACAGCAAAACATAGGTGGGAGAAAACTCAGAAACCGCTCACTAGTTTGACCAGCAAACACAAGTGCTGGGACCTCATCTCGCTGTTTATCGACCCAAAATCACGCAACTCCATAAATTCTTAACTCAAACATGATTGTTCAGCTTTAATGAATCCCTCGGATAGCACCCAAGCCAAGAAAACAAAACAAAGCAGCAAAATGCAGCAAAGGAATCCAGTTGAAGCTTCATTTAACATGGCTGGAGTTCTTTTCCCTTTAAGGTAGATAGTTACAATGGATTCACAATATCGCAGCAATTCACCTTTTATTATGTTCTTAACTGGCATATGGACAACACAACCCAAACACCAAATGAAAACAGGTTACAGCAAGAGAAAGAAACTCATGAAGCTTCGGAACTCCAACAATTTTCAGTCACAAACGCAGCCCATGCGACCTGAACATCTACTTAGACTCAACCAAAAAAATCAAGAAAACAGCATTACCCATCTTGTTATGAGCAAAAATCGATTATGTAAAAGGTCAAACCATTCTAACGAATTTAGACTGCAAACCAGGACATGTATCTATCCACTTGAAACAAGCTAGACCCGATGGCTTAAGCATGACGAATACAGGACAACATGGAGAATATCACAATTCCCAACTCCCTTCTTCTTCTTCTTTTAAACCCAACCCAATTTTGCAGTAGTGCAAACTAATCATGAACATCCACTGACCTCTAACTTAACAAAATCAATGCTAGAAAAAAAAACAAAAACAAGTGAAACAGGACCTTCAAACACTATCGTAAGCTGAACAAGAAACATTGCCCGAGATTTTCATATCATTTTCTGATTTCGTTCACACAATCACATGTGGGTCAGCCAGGATCAATAAACAAACACTTTCATGTATTTATCACATAAGCCCATGAAAGAAGAAAAAGAAAGAAATTCAGGCTTCTATCCTTAAACTCAAACCGTTACCCACTGATTTTTACCTCAACCATACTCATTCAACAGGATGCCAAGGGGAATAGCCATGAAAAGAAAATAAAACAAAACAAAACATAACAGCAAAGATCTTAACATTTCTGAGCCAAATCTGATGGTATTTGTCGGGCAAAGGATGAAGATGTACCTTTAATCACCAAGTGAGGCGAGAGAGGATCAAGAAAAAAAATTCAAGTGGCTCTACTAGAGATTCAGAGGAACGCCAATGACGATGATGATTCGGTCAACTTCTTGCAACCCCAACTCAGACTCTCTCCTTCTTTTGCTGTTTCCTCTATTCTACCGTCACCTCCGTCTTTCCTCCTCACTCTATTTCAGCCGCCCACCTCTAATCCTTCTGTCCTGATTTTTCTTTTGCCGTTTCTCCTATATTCCCAAACTCCCCCTGTGCGGCTGTAGCTTTCTTTTGCTATTTATATGGCACCTCCCTCACCCTAAACCTTCAGTCCTTCTTCTGCAATTTGCAGCCAAGGAGCTCCCCAAAGTCCATTTGCAAGCTGCGGCAAAAACGCAGCCTTCATGCTGCGCGTTTCTTCTTTTTTTTTTTATTTTTATTTTTTTTTTTAACTTTAACTTAATAAATACAGAAATGATAAAATATAAATAATAATAATAATAACAAATTGCCAAAACCATGTAATAATAATAAGAATGAAAACAAATAAAAAAAACAAACTAAATAAATAAATAAAAACAACAAAAATGTCCATTTTTCCAAATTTTCTTCATTTTTCCTTTTTTCTCTTCTTTTTTCAAAATAACTTAATAAAAATAACTAAAGTGCAAAAAGGTTGCATTTAAAGAAATAAATATATTTTTGTGAACAAATTTCCTTTTTCCCTTTTTTTTCATTTTCATTTTCATTTTTCTTTCAAGAAAGCATTGAATAAAAACAAAATGACTAAAACATATTTTTTTTGAATGCTTTTCTTTTTCTCTTTTTTTTCTTTTTCAACAAATTCTATGATAAAACTTAAAAATAAAAATAAAACTGGAAACTAAAAACTAAAAATGAACACGACAAATAAAAACTAAAAAATGAAATTACACCAAAAATTTGGTGTCTACAGTTTGCCCCTCTTTGTCTGAGTTTTGAAAAAACTTGAGACAAAGAAGTAGACACCAAATACTTACCAGTGTTATTCGGTTGCAAAAATGATCTGAACGGACAGGAATTCTAAAATGGGACTGACCCGAACATGAATTTAAAATTGGGGATAGACCCACGGGATAGACCCGGACAGAAATGTAAAATTGGGATAGACCCACGGGATAGACCCGAACAGAAATTTAAAATTGGGATAGACCCACGGGATAGACCCACGGGATAGACCGGACAGAATGTAAAATTGGGATAGACCCACGGGATAGACCCGGACAGGAAATGTAAAATTGGGATAGACCCGGACAGAAATTTAAAATTGGGATAGACCCACGGGATAGACCCGGACAGAATGTAAACGGGATAGACCCAGACAGAAATGTAAAATTGGGATAGACCCACGGGATAGACCGGACAGAAATTTAAAATTGGGATAGACCCACGGGATAGACCCGGACAGAAATTTAAAATTGGGATAGACCCACGGGATAGACCCGGACAGAAATGTAAAATTGGGATAGACCCACGGGATAGACCCGGACAGAAATTTAAAATTGGGATAGACCCACGGGATAGACCCGGACTGAAATTTAAAATTGGGATAGACCCACAGGATTTTTAAACAATGAATTGAGTTCTTACCTGAGAGTATTCAAACTTTTGTACCAAGAGGGAGATTTGGATCTCTATGGCTAGAACGATAGCTGATGTTGTTCCTTATGACCCAATCTTTGCCAAATTATCACTCCGTCTTTGCTTACTGGGGAACTTTTCTGACGTCGATTCAGGTGCTAAAAGAAGTGTGGTTGTTTGTGTTTGTAAATGCAATGTTCCTGCAAGACAAGAAGAAATAATGGACTTGCCACCATCATTCGATCCGGCTTGCCTTGAGAATCGTGTAAACATGAGTCTTTTGATGCCTTTGCCAACTTTTGCTGCGGCATCTGCCTTGGTTGAATTTGCAATTTTGATTGAAACCTTTCGATTCCGGAGACCAATAAAATGCGCATTTACCATGTCACCAAATCCATGTAGCAGCTTGGTTGCATTTTACTCACTTTAAAAGATGATTGAATCCCATACTCTTGCACAAACCTTAGGGTTTATCATTCATCCGAATCCAATGGTAAAAGAATGATGCATGAAAAATCAATGCAAAATGATTTCCTATGTTATGCAGGAATGCCAAAGAATGTAAAACACATCCAACTGTGCTTAATCCTACAAAATGCCATGAATACAAGCAAATGAGGAAGATGAATTTTATAAGAATGTATTTGGAAAAGAATTTTTACAAAGCGACACAGTTTTGGCCAACAGATGTCATATTCAAATCTCTGGATATCTTTGTTCTGGAATTTAATATTGGCAGAAGTATGACAAAAATGAGAAGAAATCCAAATGAACCAAGTCACCAGCTGTTCCTCCTCGTGCTTGCTCGTTGCAAAAACTTGCCTTGGCGCCCTTTCGGGTTTTCACCAAGGTTGCCCCCTGCTTTTTTGTTTTGTCTTTGTTTTTGTTTTTTTTTTTTTTTTTTTTTGGTGCCCTTTCGGGTTTTCACCTAAGAAGCAATGGAAGAGCTCAACCATAATCGACTCAGGAGTATGAGTTGAAGATTTCTGACATCAGTAAAATGCACTTCCCTTGTAAGATTAGGCGAAGGCCTTATGAACATCACTTGCCAGTTGATTAGCAAAATTCCTAATAGAAATACAACAAGTGACGAAAGCCAGGACTTTGGGCTTTTGTAATGAGGTCAGGTGGGGTGTTTTCAAGAAAAGTTGAGGCTTGAAAGCAAATTTGATGAGAGGTGTGAAATAACCTGAGATTGCATCATTTTGAGATCATCTCCAATTTTGAACAAAACTGAGGAAATTTGCCCCAGTTTAATTGAATTCTCTCTTTGTGCTTTTCATTGCATTTTCTCACTTTTGCATTTTTCTTCAAAACTAAATTTGCCCCAGTGTGGGTTCTCTTTTTTCCATCTTCTCTTTTCAAAATGAATTTGCCCCAGTGTGGGTTCTCTTTTCTTTCTGATCATTTTTCAAAATGAATTTGCCCCAGTGGGTTTTCCTTTTCTTTCCGATCATCTCTTTTCAAAATGAATTTGCCCCAGTGTGGGGTTGGCAATTCTCAGGGGCTGCCAAACGAAAATTTGTCAATTCTGATGGCTCAAAGGGGACAAGTAGGGATAAAATGCTTTAAATGTAAAAGAAGAGGGCCTGACTTGCATTTCGCCATTTGCATGAATTTCTAAGGAAAATTTGCATGATCAAATGAAAATCTTCTTGCACATATCTGATTTGATGGGTTGAGGGAATGTTTGACCATCCATTTCCGCAAAATGAGTATTCCGCCAGGTAATACCTTTTGGACAACGAACGGCCCTTTCTGATTTTGGGCGAATTTGTCTCTGCCTTCGTCTTGTATTGGCAAAGTTCGCTTGAGTGCTTTGTCGCCTTCCTCAAAATGTATGCTGATGAAACTTCTTGTCGTAGGCTCAGGCCAGGCGTGTTTGTAACATTTCATGACAAACGGCATTCTTGGCTGAACTCCCATTAGAGTGTGCAAAGATTGAATTTCTGCTACTGCAAACGAGACTGCCTCCAACCATCTGTACACCTTGACACATAGTCAAACTCTTAATCATCTCCTTTTCTGCTTTTGTCCAAACGAATGCTGATTTATGTCCTTTTGACCTTATTCTCAGTGCCAATGTGAACAATTGCTATGGCTTCTAGGTTTGGTTGAATTTCTCCTCGTTTTGTTCAAGATTTTTTGAAAAAGAATCAAATACTTTCTCATTATCACTCTCGCTTTGAAATTGGGTTCCAAAATTCTCAAGTCGTGAGTGAGATAGAGATTGCCATTATTGAATTTCAGAAAAGTGATATCCAAAGGGTCAAATAATTTATCTTTGGTCATTTGAAAGAATTAACGAATTTGGAATAATAAGCAAACAAATATACAACAAACAAATGAACAAGCAATATGACCGAAATATAAACAAACGAATAAACAAAATAACCTGACAAGAATGACTTGTGCATTTTCATAAAACCTTTGATTGAAAGCAAATGAAATAAAACTTAAAAAAATATTTACATGCGCAAATTTTAGTCAAAAGTAAAGATGTTTTCATTAGCTAATTACAGATGCAAAAGTTTTTTCCTCATGAATTCGCATGAATGACAAACCCCTTTAGGTTTACCGAAACTCCTTCTGAATGGGTAGAAATTCGGCTGTCCAATTGGAAATTGATCCCTCAGGGATATCGGGAAATTCTGCATCATTTCCAAACACTTCAGCCTCACTTGATGAGTTTTTAGCAGGCTCCTTAAATTCCGTATGGTCCATAATAACCCCAATGGTGTTATCGTACTCTGGCAGGGGGTTCTTATCCACATTTGGCGCTTGTGCCTCTTTTCTTCTAATTACAATCCTCCTGCTCAATCATATCTTGCACCTTGTGCTTAAGTGCTCTACAATCAGTGGTTGGGTGGCCGGGTGCTCCCGAATGATAGGCGCAAGTGTACTGAGGATTGTATCCGGCAGGGACGCCATGAGAGTAAGTTGGAGGGAGAATTATGCCAATTCTACCAGCAGCCTTTAATTGTTCATACAATTGGTCCAGAGGCCTGCCTAGGTTGGTGAATGTTCGGGTACGGCTTTGATTGTAAGTTTTAGTGTGTTGGGGATAGTTGTAGGTAGGTTGTTTGGTGGAGAAAATTGTTGATTGTAGGGAGGTCGGGGTCGAACTTGTTGGAAGTTAGGCTGAGATATTTGAAAAGGGGCTATAGACGAGTTGGTGTATTTAGGGCGAGGACGAGGTTGAGTGGTATTAGGGTGATGAACAGGATGAGGGTTCGAATGATAAGGGTAGGAGTTTGAGTAGGTAGGGTGTTGTCTAGGCCTGGATCTTGGGACACGGTTTCGATCCCAGACAAAAACAATTTCCCCCTCTTTCTTTTGGAATTGTTGCTTTTTCCCACTACTCCTTTGTCCTTGTAAAGCATCCAACTGTGATTCGAGGGCAGAGACATTACCCGTCCTATCATACTTGTTAAATTTAGGGGTTTTGAACCTCTCAGGCAACCGCACATTCGGCAAAAGGCAAAGCTTATCGTAATCCAAAACTCCTTGCTTGTTCAACCCCTGACTTTTCCCCATAAACTCATCAAAGCGGTCAAGGCGCTTGAGCAGCTTCATATCAACGGGAGTGGAAGATTCCCCCATTTCTGGCTTGGTTTGAACAGTGTGGTCTGGTAGGAAAGGTTCAGCAGCAGGGTAATAAAAGGTATGTAGCTCAGGTGATATATTTGAAGTAGCTTGGGGTTGTGAGCCTTGCCTGCGAGTAAGAAAAGATGAAGGATTAGGAGGGTAGCGTATGGCAAATTTGTGGTGGGATAGGCGAAAGTTTCCTCGGGTGGAATAGGGAATGATGGAGTATCAGTGACTTGAGTTGAAGGGATGACAAATGATTCTGGCTCCCTGCTTGACGGGTACAGGCTCAGGTTGAACTCCGCTACTGATTAGCTCATCAATCAATTTCTTTGGGCGCCATTCAGATGCCATCTCACCAAACTTCGTAAGCATCTCGGTCAGTTGACCCCCAAACTTGCAGTCTCAGGTTGGGCTGTAGTAGCAGACATATCCGACTGTTCCGGTTCTGAACTCATGTTTACACGATTCCTCTTGGGCTTGACTGCGGGATCGCGTTATGATGGGGCTTCGACGAGAAGCTATGTTTAAATATTACCTGAAAATTTTTGAAAAGATTGCCTTTAGACTTAACCCTCGCTTAGATATTCCAATAAAAATAAAGAAAAGGAAAAGAAAAAGGCAAGAGTTAGTAACTGTCCAAAAAAAATCGGATGCATGTCCTATTGGGGAGCCCTTTTATGCCAAGGGTAGGCCTAACATGAAAATGCGATCCTCTAGGGTAAGCACTATACCATACCTGACGGATCTGATCAACTCATTGAATGACAAATAATTTTTGAAACATTTGGTCAATTGGAGTGACGAGAGACACTTGTCAAAATGAGGTCAACGTTCGAATGGATTGATCACTTTTGATTGATACAGGAATTTGCAAAAACGCACGGGTTTGACCTTGACGAACTTCCTATCAAAGAGATTGGAATTCGTTGATAAAATTTCTCAGTGAATTACGGGTCAAAACCCTAACTGATCAAGTGATTGGATGCAATGGATGGTTTTCTTCAAAATTGACTAGATTTCCCAATTTGGAATTTGACAATGAAATCCTAATTGGTCAAATGAAATTGACAATTTATTGAAAATCAACCGGATTACCCTAAAAGGGAAACAGGTCAAATGAATTCAAAGAAATTTATCCAAAATTAATCAAATCACCCTAACAAGGGTAAATCGATCAAATAGATTGAACGAAACTTGATCTATTCAAAAATCGGCTCGATTGCCCTAAAAAATGGGTAAATTGGTCAAATGAATGAAATTGAATTAGGGATTTATTCAAAAATCGGCCGAATGACCCTAAAAAGGGTGAATTGGTCAAAAGACCCTAAAAAGGGTAATTTGGTCAATTGAATTCATAATTTATTCAAAAGCGACCGAATGACCCTAAAAAGGGTAAATTGGTCAAATGATTTGATGATTTATTCAAAAATCGACCAGGTGACCCTAAAAAGGGTAAATTGGTCAAAGGAATGGTTTATTTAAAATCAATTATGAATTGACAAAATGGATTGATCGAATCGGCCGGCCATTGGTGGTTTCTGAAAATCAGTCTATGAGCCTTCTAAAATCACAATTTGGCCTCAATTTATTTATCATCTCAATAGGAGGAATCATTTGTGAATTTCTTCAAATTAATGTCCTTCACGCAAAGGATTTTTATCAATTTTTGATAAAATGGCCAAAAAGTGATTATTAGATGCTCACATTCCAAAGATCACTCTATAAAAATGATCAGATCCTACCTTACCTTGTGCACTCCCCCTTTGGATGGTACATAAATGTAAACGTGCAAGTCTCACTGGATTAAGTACCCGAGACACAAGGTGGCTTATTTCTAAACACGGGATTCCCTATGTGGCATTCCCTTTCTATGGTTTATGCATGATGTCATTTATTAAAGCGATGTAAATATGTGACAAATATGGCCTAAAGGACATGAATAATGCATCGGGGGGAAAGGTCTAAACATGAAATGTATTTACTGAAAGATAAGTGCAAAGATTGAAATTTAGACATGTGAGCTATCTAGTGGGTGAGTCACTAAAAGAGTGCCAAAGAGGCCCCTTATTGCTAAGGCACATGAATGCAATCCAAGAAAACAAAAGAATGGTTAGTGCAATTGATAGTACACATAACACATTGGGAGCAATTAAGAAAAGAAATACAATAAAAACAAGTAAAAGGGGTGGAACCCCTTCCCTCGTGCCTAATGTGCTTAAAAAAGGGTGAGGCTGACTCTAGCCTAGGAAAATGCTAATATGGATGCATGAGGCTGGGGCTTACTAATGCAACTAGACTCGATAAGTCTCGGCTCCCAAGCCTTCAGACCTAAAGGCGAAGGGTCATCACTCCCAGGGCCTTTGATCGGTGGCTCGAGTGATCCCTTAGGTAGCGCTATGGGCGCAGAGCACACCAGCCGCCTACCCAAGGCAATCGATCCTAATCCTATAAGGCGGTGTGGGAAACGCCCACGAAAAATAAAATAAAATGGGATAACAGTAAATAGACGTGCACGTATGAAGTGCTCCCTATTTTGAGGGAAAGGGGTGAGAACCACGCGAGGCTCTAAAGGTGACACACACCCCCCCCAAATGCAATGCGAGCGCGAGATACATATATCCAATCAACCAATCATACACACGTGAGTGAGGGAATAGTTTGATACGCGCGCGAGGCGGAAAAGTCCTAAAATAGAAAATGCAACCCTAATATCCAAATGCAATGCATAAAAAGGGTAGAAAAAGGAAATGAATGGCTAAGCCAAATGCTTGGACCCACTTAGGAAGTCCCCAGTGGAGTCGCCAACTGTCGCGCCCCAATTTTTGAAATGAATGATGTTTGGATGTGTGTGTGAAGTGTGGTGTGAACGTGTGCAAAATGAAAAGTAAAAAGGCCATGGGACTTTGGAAAGCGACGATTTGGCCAAATGAAATTTTAAAAAGGGTTTTTTAAATATGAAAACGGAGTCGCCACTTGGTATAGATTTGGGGTGTACCAAGTCACCCAGAAAGTGTTTTTTTAAAAGACAAAGTAGCAAAACCCTTTTTAAAACGACTCCTAGTCCACGTAAGCCAAAGAAAAAGGTTCGGGGGTCACGTTTGACAAAGGGGAAGGCAAGGATAGAATCCAAGGCACCCCTTTGACCTAGCCAAGGCTAGTTGCGCGACTTAACCAATTTTTCCTAATTTTTCTACCCAAGGTATGTATCGCGTATTGGATATGTCTATATGAATGCAAAAACCTAGGCCTAGGGGGATTGGGGGAAATTTCTCTTCAAAGGTTGAGTGGTGCCAATCACATTAATTGTGAAGCCCAATAATGACCCTTTTGGAGAGGTCACACCTAAACCTAAATGACGTGAAAAATGAGTGGAATGCATGCCATGTGAAAGTGTGAGTTTGTGTGAAGTGAGAAAAATGACAAAAGTAATAAGATAAGAGTGAAGGTGTGCAAATGTAGATGAAAGTACTCGTGTGCGAGTGAAGATAAAATGCTCGTGTGCAAGTGAAAATAAAAGGGTTCGTGTGCAAGTGGAGACAAGAAAGTGTTCGTGTGCAAGTGAAGGTGATAAAAAGGTGCATGTGTGCAAATGAGACAAAAGTGAAAGTGTAACGATAGAGTGGATTGAGAATGCATGAGCCTAGGGAATTTATGCATATTGGGTACGGGGAGACCTAAATCGTGACTTGATTTTCCCTTTGATTAGAAGGCGAAACTAGCGTGCTAAGGCTATCGAGTAGCCACACTCGCTCGTTTCCCTTATCGGAAGGGGACACTCAAGCAAAATGAACCCTATAGCTAGTATGGGATGCAAAACCTAAAATGAGGGGAAAGGGAGTCGAGGAGCATGCCAAGTGATAAAACTAAGAAAAATGCATGATATGTGGTGAACAAACAAATGATATGCTAATGAGGGGAAAACCCTAAGGGTCTAGCGTTGGACTAGCCCATTCTATGAATTCCGACTAGCGTTGGACTAGCGGAAACGTACATTCATCCATTCCATTCATTCATGGCTATGAAAGCAAGTAGACATGCCAAAATACTCGTAAACACATAGCACATAGCATTTAGCATGCTCGACTAGATGCAAGAGCCTAATAAAGCAATTAAACATGTAGCAACAAAAACAAGCAAGCAAGGGGAAGGGGAAGTGGACCAGATGCTCTCCGAGCCCTATCTATTACAAGCCAAGAGGTGTACACATACCCCATAAAACTTAAATAAAAGCAACCAAGGGGAAGGGGAAATGGACCAAATGCTCTCCGAGCCCTATCTATTACAAGCCAAGAGGTGTACACATACCCCATAAAACTTAAATAAAAGTAAAAGCAAGTAAATGCATGCAAGGAAGTAAGGAAAGCGGAGTAGGCATGCATATTCACATAACACGTAGGAGCACGTAAGGTCAAATGTAGTGCAAATGAGGGATAGAGTGTACCTCCCTTGAATTGACGCCCCAATGAAGTGAAATTATTCAATTACCCTCCAAAATAATAAAGAGGTCAAGGTACCAATTTATTTAGGAAAATTAAAGAAAATAGGCAAACACAAGCTCACTTGGTCATAAAACCCCTAAAGTCATGAATTAAGTGTAATGGAAACAAAGCATGGTAATTAATTAAAGCAAACAAGCAGTGAAGTTGCAAAAATAAAAAATGTGAAGGATCAAATTGATGAAATTATTCAATTGGTTGGGTCATAGTGAAACAAAAGGGAACTTGGGAGGTCAAAGTGCAATTTTCAGAAATTATTTCATGCAAGCTCATGCAAAGCCATGACACAACGTCTGCAATCAAACATTCCTGCTGAAATTTTTCTGCAACAACCAAACGGACTTCAGCAGCCAAGGTTCCATCCGCAAAGCTTCACCCATAACATTTAACAAACAAACTTTGCGCTAACTCTAATCAAGCATGTCTAAACATCATTAAACCAAGCAATTCTTAACAGCAAACATAAGGAAACAGCAAGAACCTGACAACAAACGCAGCAAAAAAAACAGCAAAACATAGGTGGGAGAAAACTCAGAAACCGCTCACTAGTTTGACCAGCAAACACAAGTGCTGGGACCTCATCTCGCTGTTTATCGACCCAAAATCACGCAACTCCATAAATTCTTAACTCAAACATGATTGTTCAGCTTTAATGAATCCCTCGGATAGCACCCAAGCCAAGAAAACAAAACAAAGCAGCAAAATGCAGCAAAGGAATCCAGTTGAAGCTTCATTTAACATGGCTGGAGTTCTTTTCCCTTTAAGGTAGATAGTTACAATGGATTCACAATATCGCAGCAATTCACCTTTTATTATGTTCTTAACTGGCATATGGACAACACAACCCAAACACCAAATGAAAACAGGTTACAGCAAGAGAAAGAAACTCATGAAGCTTCGGAACTCCAACAATTTTCAGTCACAAACGCAGCCCATGCGACCTGAACATCTACTTAGACTCAACCAAAAAAATCAAGAAAACAGCATTACCCATCTTGTTATGAGCAAAAATCGATTATGTAAAAGGTCAAACCATTCTAACGAATTTAGACTGCAAACCAGGACATGTATCTATCCACTTGAAACAAGCTAGACCCGATGGCTTAAGCATGACGAATACAGGACAACATGGAGAATATCACAATTCCCAACTCCCTTCTTCTTCTTCTTTTAAACCCAACCCAATTTTGCAGTAGTGCAAACTAATCATGAACATCCACTGACCTCTAACTTAACAAAATCAATGCTAGAAAAAAAAACAAAAACAAGTGAAACAGGACCTTCAAACACTATCGTAAGCTGAACAAGAAACATTGCCCGAGATTTTCATATCATTTTCTGATTTCGTTCACACAATCACATGTGGGTCAGCCAGGATCAATAAACAAACACTTTCATGTATTTATCACATAAGCCCATGAAAGAAGAAAAAGAAAGAAATTCAGGCTTCTATCCTTAAACTCAAACCGTTACCCACTGATTTTTACCTCAACCATACTCATTCAACAGGATGCCAAGGG
Source organism: Coffea eugenioides (assembly GCF_003713205.1). Lineage (NCBI taxonomy): Eukaryota > Viridiplantae > Streptophyta > Magnoliopsida > Gentianales > Rubiaceae > Coffea > Coffea eugenioides. Next base: position 47,745,735 of record NC_040037.1, on the reverse strand, counting down.
GAATAGCCATGAAAAGAAAATAAAACAAAACAAAACATAACAGCAAAGATCTTAACATTTCTGAGCCAAATCTGATGGTATTTGTCGGGCAAAGGATGAAGATGTACCTTTAATCACCAAGTGAGGCGAGAGAGGATCAAGAAAAAAAATTCAAGTGGCTCTACTAGAGATTCAGAGGAACGCCAATGACGATGATGATTCGGTCAACTTCTTGCAACCCCAACTCAGACTCTCTCCTTCTTTTGCTGTTTCCTCTATTCTACCGTCACCTCCGTCTTTCCTCCTCACTCTATTTCAGCCGCCCACCTCTAATCCTTCTGTCCTGATTTTTCTTTTGCCGTTTCTCCTATATTCCCAAACTCCCCCTGTGCGGCTGTAGCTTTCTTTTGCTATTTATATGGCACCTCCCTCACCCTAAACCTTCAGTCCTTCTTCTGCAATTTGCAGCCAAGGAGCTCCCCAAAGTCCATTTGCAAGCTGCGGCAAAAACGCAGCCTTCATGCTGCGCGTTTCTTCTTTTTTTTTTTTTTTTTTTTTTTTAACTTTAAACTTAATAAATACAGAAATGATAAAAAATAAATAATAATAATAATAACAAAATTGCCAAACCATGTAATAATAATAAGAATGAAAACAAATAAAAAAACGAACTAAATAAATAAATAAAAACAACAAAAAATGTCCATTTCCCAAATTCTTCATTTTCCTTTTATTCTCTTCTTTCCGCGCAAATAACTTAATAAAATAACTAAAAGTGCAAAAAAGGTTGCATTTAAAGAAATAAATATATGTGAACAAAATTCTCCTTTTTCCCTTTTTTCATTTTCATTTTCATTTTCTTTTCAAGAAAGCAGTTGAATAAAACAAAAATGACGTAAAACATATTTTTTTTGAAAAATGCTTTTCTTTTTCTCTTTTTTCTTTTCAACAAATCTAATAAAACTTAAAAATAAAAATAAAACTGGAAACTAAAAACTTAAAAAATGAACACGACAAATAAAAAACTAAAAAATAGAAATTACACCAAAAATTTGGTGTCTACACAGGCTCGAGAAGGATAGTTACTCAAGCGCAAGGATTTGGAGTACCGTGGATTATCCATTATCTGGATTGTGGTTGATTTTCTTTGTGAAATGTAACGGTTATTTTGAAAGATTTGTGAAACTTTTTGGTATGATGTACTTGTGGTTGAAGTGAATGTAAATCTCATGACATTTTGGGGATTTTACTTTTGTAAGAATGATTTGAATTGCAAACATAAGATTGTACTTAAGTTATTATTGTGAAAATTTAGATGAAGTATTGGACTCGTACTTTGGTATGTTGGACTGGTGGATATATTATACTCCGTTTGAGCTTTTAAGAACCATCGATTATATTCATGCTTGAGTTTTGTAGTGAGTCCCGGCGAGAGTTGGGTAGACGGCCCGCCAAACCCTTTGATTCGCCTTAGGGGGAAGTGGGTCGTTAACAGGATTTCAGCATGGATACCTGCACAGGGGCTTGCCAAAATACAACATGCACTTTATTTTAAATATTGCAACTACTACTCATGGAAGGAGCAGTGTGATTGATTTGAAAGTCTTGCTTGACTCTTTGACGAAGTCCTCAAATGGACTATAAAAAATTTGCCCCAGTGTGGGCTTATTCTGCGAAATCTTACAAATGAAAATTTGCCCCAGTATGGGCCCATTTTGCAAAATTTGGTTTGGATGCCTCTCCATTTATTTGAACAAAGTAAGAAACTGTGTTTCCTATATAATGGGAAGAAATTTGAACATCTTGCTTAAACTCACACAGAAAATTTCATGATGAATTTCTCAAAATAATACCAAATCACGGAAGATTTCTTCCTCACCTTGGCATTGGTGCTTAGGGTAACGGGTCACCACTTGCAGGACCAATCAAGTGGGCGTTATTTCTGATTTTGAGGTGGCTAAAGGAAATGGGAGGTCAAGATTTGTCTTATTCTTGTGCCCAAATTGTATGTAATCACATCTTAGTGAAAGCAAATAGTTTGTCACCCTTATTTCTTAAGAAAACGTAGTCCACATATAAGCTTTATAGGCTTGCAACAATATGGATGGAAACGATAGCTAAACATGTGAAAACTGGTCATAGCCTTATGATCACGAATGATTGATGGACTCCTTAGAAGCATGACCTTTGTTTTGAGTTGTCATGAAGGAATAAGTCAACGATGGACTTTTATGGGCTTGTAATGTGGCTTGAAGACGATAGTTAAAGAAATAATTTTCAAGGACATTGCACCGAAGATCGCGTTTTTCTCAAAATTGCCCTCATTTTGGACTCCAAGATCTTGGACTTTGTTTGACTTTTATCATCACTCAACAGGGTCTTTCAGCATCAAATCTTTTTGCATTTTTCTTTTGCATTCATTTCGCTCGTTTTTCTTTTTTTTCTTTTCCCTTTTTTTCAAAAGTGCCCTCGCGGGACATGAAGAGCAGTGTCAACCTCACACCTAATCAATTCAAAAATACATTCAAAAAATTTCTTGACATCAGTATATGAACATCACTTGCCAATTAGAAAATTCCTTGACGGAGATATTGCAAAGAACAGAAGTCAGGACTTTCGGCTTTTGTAATAGGGTCAGGTGGGGTGCTTAGAAAAGTTAAGGCTTGAAAGCGGATTTCAAAAAACGGTTTGAAGAATCCGAGATCGAATTGTTGTATCAACCCCCTTTTAGGGTTAAATCAGAACTGGCCCCAGTTTATGCTCAATTGAGGCTTTTTCTTTTTCATTTTTCCTCTTTTCTATTTTCGGCCTTCTGCCATTCTTTTGAACTTTCACAAAATTTGCCCCAGTTTATTTTTGAACTGAGGTTCTCTTTTCTTCTTTTGTCTTTTGATTTTGTTGCATTATCACTTTTTCACTTCTTAAAACTTTTCCCTTTTCAACTCAAACTTGCCCCAGTGTGGGGTTTGCGATTCTCAGGGGTTGTCAAACGAAGTATTTTATTCTGAAGGTTCAAAAAGGATAACTAGGGATAGAATGTCTGATTGGAAAAGATGAGGGCCTGACTTTTATTCCATTCCTTACATTAACTCTGAAAGGAAACTTTCATTAATGCGAAATTTCTTGCATGTATCTGAATTAACTGACTGAGGAAGACTCTTGTTCATCCATCTCTGTGAAACATAGGCGATCCGCCGGACAAAACTCTTTCTTTTCTTTTCTCTTTCTTCTTCTCAAAATTGAAGCCCAGGTAGAATCAAATTTCCCCAACTTGCAATTCTCACTTTTCTTTTAATTTTATCATTTTTGTTTTTTCTTTCTTTTGAAAAATTCTTCAATCTCCCTCCCCAATGTGGGGTGCGATCGTAAGTGCTTTTGAAAAGAACCACCAATTTTAGCTCAAATGAGGATGCAAGGGATAAATGGTGTTTAGGTCGTAGAAACGATGGCCACAGTATCATTCTTACACCTCATGGCAACCAAAGTAAACGAATGCTCATTGAGAATCCATTCCCTTTTTGATATTTGAGAATTTTCCAATGTGGGGTAATGATCATCGATGCACTTATTTGAAACGAAATTATTCTTTTAAAGGCTCAAATGGGAGAGCAAATGATAAAATCTGTATAGGTAGAGAAACGAATGTTCAAAGTATCATTCCAAATTTTTTAAAACAAACAAAAATAACGCACGTTTTGCTTTCACTTAGATGTGAATTGAATTTGGTTAATCCAGTGGGCATTTCTCAAGCAAAGATCGCCCCAATTTGCAATTTATCAATCAATGTGACTGATTTTATTTTGTGGTTAAGTGAAGGAGAAAAGGTATCTCATGGGGTCTTTTGAGTGACCTCTTTTCAATTTTGAGCACTCTTATTGT